>NW_022196896.1:95267865-95288319 GCF_008632895.1 Mastomys coucha | reverse complement strand
CCCCTCCAAAAAACAAACAAACAAACAAACAAACAAAAACAACAAGAACAAACCCCTGTTGTCTCCCCCCTCCCCATGCCTGCCACTTCATCCTCTCCCACTTATTGGCCCTGGCATTCCCATACACTGGGGCGCAGAACCTTCACAGGGCCGAGGTCCCCTCCTCCTATTGATGATCGGATTTGCAATCCTCTACTATACACATGCTGCCAGAACAATCACACCCACCATGTGTACTCCTTGGTTGGTGGTTGAGACCCTGGGATCTCTGAGGGTACTAGTTAGTTCATATTATTGTTTTTCCTAAGGTGCTGCAAACCCCCTCAGCTCAACTGGTCCTTTCTCTAACTCCTTCACTGGGGACCCTGTACTCAGTTCGATGGATGGCTGTGAGCCTCTACATCTGTATTAGTCGGGTACTGTCAGAGCCTCTCAGGAGATAGCTATATTTAGGCTGGCTTGTCCTTCCTTCAGACTCTGCTCCATAGTTAATCTCTGCAACTCTTTCTGTGGGTATTTGGTTCCCCCTTTTAAGAAGGAATGAAATGTCCACTTTTTGGTCTTCTTTCTTCTTGAGTTTCTTGTGATTTGTGGGTTGTTCTTCCTGTATTCCAAACTTCTGGGCTAATAACCACTTATCAGAGAATACATGTCATGTGTGTTCTTTTGTGATTGCATTACCTCACTCAGGATGATATTCTCCAGATCCATCCATTTCCCTAAGAATTTCATAAATTCATTGTTTTTAATAGCTGAATAGTACTCCATTGTGTAGATGTACCACAATTTCTGTATCCACTCTTCTGTTGAGGGACATGTGGGTTGTTTCCAGTTTCTGGCTATATGGAGCAGTCAGGCTTTGCATACTTGCCCTCCTTCCTCCCTTAACTTAAAATTCTCCTCTCATTTCTCTTTGTCTATATGCTGTCGAGAACCACTGACTTGAGGTGCTGTGTGTTTTCTCTAAAATTCATGTATTTCTGTGGGAAAAAATGATGGTGAAGAAAGGGATGCTGTTCATCTCTACAGCAGGCAGTTGGTTGCAATGGTCATGTGGTTTTAGAAATAAGTATAAGAAAGAGCTTGGCTAAAGATTATTGAATTGCACAAAGTCTGTGGATTCCTCAAGTAAGCATGGTGATGAGTTACTCCTCTTTCCTTAACGACACCTTTTAGGTTGAGAACAGACATGGGAATCATAGACTAGAAATCACCTAAGACCTGCTGCCCTTCACCACACCCCCTCGGTATCACATTCTCTATTTTGTTAGGTTAACACATGAACAAGTAGGTGGTGTCTTTCGTAGCCTCAATGAGATCTTTTTATTTATTTATTTATTTATTTATTTTTGTGGAATATGCTGTTGCTGGAATTTAATTTGAAGTCTCCTTAGTTTGCTGTTTTTACTTATGAAAAGTGTTGTTAGTAACCAATGTTTCCCAGCTGTGGTGCCTAATATTCATTATCAACTTGATTGTATTAAGAAGTGCCTAGGCCATTAGGGAGACATATCTTTGGGAGTATCTAATTTCCAGAGTATTAACTGAATGAAGAAGATGCATCATAAACGAGGATGGTACTTTTCCTTGACCTGGTGCTCTGGCCTGACTTAAAAAGGGAAATGGAGAAGACCCGCTAAGCAGTGACATTTCCCTTTTTTCAGCTTCTAGACCTCCTGAGACATGAGCAATTAATCTCATAGTCCACCACTTTAGAGATACCCACCTTCCTGGCCTTGCCTGCCACTGTGTACTGTGATGTCTTTAAAGTAAGCCAAAATAAATCTTGCCCCCTATAAGTCCCCTTTTGCCAAGTTTTTTGGTCCTAGTGAGTTTAGTAACTAATACACTCTGTCTACTTACCTGGAGAATGCCCCAGAGTGTTTCGTTGGAATCGCTACATAGAAATGGATTGTTAGGATGTGGTAAGAGACAAGCCAGCAGCATGGCTGTCCTGCAGCAGAAGCCACTTCGATGAGGAAGTATGTGGTGGAGAGATGGGAAAAAAAGAGAAGCAGAATGATTTGAGCATTTTATAAAGAGGGGTGGAACTGGAGACACTAGGGTGGGGAGGAATAGAGTGATATGAGTATGTATGGTGAACTTCTGCTCAGCACTGCTACTGAGAGCCGTGTCTGGGTCTGTGGCAATGCAGAAATAGGGGTCTGTGTCAATGTCGGTGGCTCTAATTACCCCCAAAGGCCGTGCAGATGACCCTGGTCTGGGCTGCTGCTTGGGACCATGTTGGTTGGTGTCAGAGGGCCGTGAAGAGCTGGCCCCTCACTGGCTTCGGCATTGTGGAGAGCTGACACCCTCCTTGCTGGCTGCAGCACTCAGGAGTGGGCTCTGCACCTCGCCTGGGCAGCACAGTAGAGCTGGCTTGGGTGGCAGTGGGTTGGAGGTACCTCATCGATGAACTTCTGGAGGGTGAAGTGGCCTGTCTGGCAAACCCAAAACTGCAGGATCTCCATGGCACAGGGCAACAGGATATCAGCGGAGTCCCAGTGAGGGTTCAGTATTGGTGCTGTAGCAGAAGCCAGAGGCCCTGAACCAGACTAATAACTCATGACAATGAACATTTGCAAGTAAAACTATATGGAAAAAAGGCTACACTGTGAAACACTACATCTTCCATGAGTGTGTGTGTGTGTGTGTGTGTGTGTGTGTGTGTGTGTTGTTTTACTTTCTTTTCTTCTGTTTTTTACTTTATTTTGGAGGGGGAGGGAGCTGCAAAGTAGAAGGGTGGATAGGGGGCTAGGAAGATTGATATGTGAAATTTACAAAGAATCAATAAAGATGTTTTCTAAAAAAGAAATGGATGATCATGGAAAGAAATAGAGATCAGGATTAGAAACACAGATACCAGTATTCTTCCTTTTAATGCTGTCCCTCACCTTCTGAGCGTTTGTCTGTAGTTGGCTTAGTTTTCTTTGTTTCCATCGCTTCTCATCTCAGGCTACCACCTTATTTTTTACCTTTCCTGGAGACAAGCAGTTTAGATTCCTTCACTCTTATCATTTTATCTGCCATCTATACTGCAAGCAAAGCTACATAAAATCCCTTCCCCTCTGGTCTCCTATATCATTGACATTTCAGTCCTGTGTTTGCAGCTAGTTCCATTTTATACAGTTTCACCAGTTTTTTATTTTTAAATATTTTTAATCTGACCCTGTCCTTTCAAACATTTCCTCCCCTGGGATCAATTGCCTGGTTGCATTTTTTATTTGTTTAATGTTATCACTATTGAGCCTAGAAAATATTTTAAAACTCCTACTCTGTGGCCATTTTCCTACCTTTTTCCTTAATGAGTTTATAAGGTCAACAGTATGTTTGGGACTTAGTTAAACTCTAGGGACCAAATTGTTTGTCAAACCGCTCATATTTCGCCTCCTGGAATTGATGTTAGTCTCTTCAATCATATTGTTGCATTCACCGTAAAGATACCCAACCTATCCTGTCATTCTTCAGTAATGGTTTCTAATGCTGTGAGGAAACCACATGACCAAAAAGCAAATTAGGGAGAAAAGGGTTAATTCAGCTTCCACGTCTATAGCACTACTCATCATTGAAGGAAGTAGAACAAGAACCCCTATAAGGCAGGAACCTCGAAACAAGAGCTGATGCAGAGTCCACGGAGGGGTGTTCCTTACTGGTTTGCTTCTCATGTCTTGCTCAGCCTGCTTTTTAAAAACTCAGTACCGGACCCAAGGAGCTGAAGGGTTTGCAGCCCCTTAGGACGAACAACAATATGAACTAACTAGTACCCTCAGAGCTCCCAGGGACTCAACCACCAACCAAAGAGTACACATGGGGGGGACTCATGGCTCCAGCGGCATATGTGTAGCAGAGGATGGCCAAGTCGGTCATCAGTAGGAGGAGAGGCCCTTGGTTCTGTGAAGGTTTATGCCCAGTGTAGGGGAATGCCAGGGCCAGGAAGAGAGGGTGAGCTGGTGAGAAGGGGAAGTGGGGAGGGAATAGGGTTAGTTTTTTGTTTTTGTTTTCGTTTTTGTTTTTGACATTTTTTTTTTCGGAGGGGTAGCCAGGAAAGGAGATATTATTTGAAATGTAAATATAGAAAATATGTAATTAAAAAAAAGACAAGGACAAAACGAACAAATTTTTTTTTCTTAAATAACTCCTCCCGCCCCCCCCAAAAAAAACAAAAAAATCCCTCAGTACCACCCACAATGTGCTGAGCCCTCTCTCACCAATCCCGTATGAAAATGACTTACCAGCCTGCCTGCAGCCTGATCTTATGGTGGCATTTTCTGAATTGATGTTCCCTCCTCTTAGAAGACTTTTGTTTGTGTCAAGTTGACAAAATACAACTCAGAAAACCCTTCTTTCCTATATCGTAGTTCTTGGTATGGTTTGCGCCCCCCCCCACGTTTCCTGTTCTGATAGTGAATAAATATGAAATTGTTGCTGCTTCTGCACTTCCATTGTTTCCTACCTCTAGTCTATCTGCATTGCCTGCAGGGTGCTGTCTTATTGACAGAGTTGCATCCCTCTTAACTTTTTTCCTTCAGCGTCTTAGTTGGATTGAGAGTATACTCCTCAGGGTGATGTTTTGGCCCTGGCTAACCTTCCTTCCTCTTGCGCACCTTGTGTTCTAGGCAGGCCATGTTTCACAGAGAACTGATTTTTGCAGCTTTCGCGGAGCTCTGTTTGGAGAAACACAAGGCGCTCTTCAGCGGGTTTGCCTCTCAGTAACCAGGTCAAGTATTACTTTGCCTTTGAAACCTTTCTCATTTGCCTGTGCTATTGACTTGCTGGAATTACAGTCTTCTTACGATTTCTATCCTTAATACATTGCTTCTGACTCCAGTGCAATTTATCTCCAATGAAACAAGAAGTGAGGGCACTTTTGACCTTGCCTAATTGCAAAACACCAAATGCACATCTTAATGATTTTTGTCTACGTATTTTCATTTTCTTTCAGTATATATCTTTCTTCCATTAGGCCATCTTTACTTGCTCTCTTCAAAGAAATTAAGTCTTTTTTTTCCCTAAATGAATGAGCTTTCTGTGGGCTCGTATTTATAGAGGTCTACAACCATTGCCAAAATGCATTTTAAAATTTAATTGTGACTTTGTTATTCACAGATGTATCCCTGTCCTCATAAGTCAGTCGTGTTTTGTCCATTAGCTCTCAAACCTGAGGCAACTGTCAATTTATATTTTATGTATTCTGAACATTTTATATAAATCAATTTAAAAATCATGTGATTTGGGGTTCTTAATAGTTCACTAGGCATGTTTTAAAGATTGCTTTATAATATAACATGGATTTGTGCTTCATGCCCTTGTGTGAATGAATGTACATAACGTCCTGTGTATCCATTTATGTGACAGAAATGTGAGTTCTTTCTACCTTGTCATTTATGGACAATGTTGCTATGAATTTTTCTGTATAAATTTCTGTTTGGGATTAATGTACTTTTAATGGAAACCATATTTTCTTTCTGTGCTCTTATTTGTGAACACAGCTAAGAATATAGATCTGTAGTTAATTTGTTTATGTTAAAATTTCAAAATGTTCAAGCTACATGACTTTGAACCATTTCTCTCCATTTCTCTTGCCTTCGATTTTCTCATATTTAAAAGGAGTTTATAATAATGTCTTTCTCATTGGAAAGTTGTTAAGTAAATTAGTTTATAAAAAAAAATGTGTAAGGATAGTGCCAAGACCATGGTAATTAAGTTAATATATTTGCTATTAATAGTTTTTAAATTACATGCCCTTGATTGTATAATTTAATCATACAATGGCTGCTTTCTGAAAAACTTAAATTGTGGGATTCTACTAATTTTTCTATGTAAAAAGTGCATTTGTTGCTACATTATAGAGTAAATAGGTGTTGTTAAAATAGGCCTGACTGGTCACGTAGAAGGACTTCTGTTCTATAGAAGTTGCCCATAAAACCAAGTTTCAGTGTTGGAAGAAAATATAGTCCTGTGTGTTTCCCTGTATTGCATCTTTTTATGCTCTGAATTTGTGCTTACATTTAAAAGAGGAAGAAAGAAGCCCATGGCAGGAGATTATGTCTAGAGTTGTGGATTTCACATTAACTGTGGCCACAACTAAAATTGTCCTGTGGTTCCAAGAAGGTGTGTTATAAACTGTGTGAACTGAAAATTGGCATTAGAAAAAAAAAGAGGAGAGATTTATATGATCAGAAGAGAAACTAGAGTATAAAAATTTATCTGAAGAGTTGCTTCAATGCTTGGGCGTTCACTTGGTCTATTAGCCTGATTTTGGTCAGGAAAGTAGATTCACCCCACCCCGTTTTATATTAGGAAAGAAGCTTAATATGACAAACTCAGAGGCATAGAACTCCTAAAGAGAGGGGTCTACCAACTCAACCATCTGCAGCCACTAAGTTAAATACTCCTTAGAAAGCTGCTATAAACCCTTAAATAAGCCTTTGGTTGGAGCTCTGATTAACTGGCACATCTGCCACAGTTGCTACCTGGAGATCATGAATGCTCTTTCTCTTGTGCCTTCCATGTCTCACATTAGGTTGTGTCAGTGGAATATTACATCCTGATAATTACTGCAAAAATAATTGGAACATGTGGTTTTAGACACCTCTAAGGTCAGATGAAGATGTCAGGTGTCAGGGACCGTACCACTGGCTGATTGATTTCCAGCAAGATTCACTAGTTCTTATTTGAGATATTTCTACTAAAAGTACTTGACTATTACCCACACTTCTTTGTGTTCCTTGTAAGACATAAATAGTTGAAAATGCCAACATGATGGGAAGAAACAAAGACATCACTTCCAAACACTGGATATGGATTTGGAAATTCCAGTTCAATCACTTCTCTCTAATACAAGGCCAGGGCAGGCAACTACTTCATGCTTAAGTAAAGTGGAGCGTTGCCCAATTTGATTGGCCATAAAAATTAAAGGGATCTCAAACATTCCTGAAGGTTCTTGCCACAAAACATTTTGAGTAAGGCAAGCAGATGAAAATAGAAAATGCATTTTTCAAAGCAAAAGACAGCTGGCTTTTAGATTAGGAGTTTGTATGCATCTTAAATTTTATTTAATCATTTCTTTTTTTTTTAACATACAGGATTGAGACAAAGTTACGAGTAATAAATGAAGCACATTTATATATTATATAAAAGCTGAATAGATCCATTTGTTCATTTGTCTATTCGTTATGGGTAACCTTTCCTCCTCTTCTTCTTCTTTCATGTGTCACCCTGGGACAAGGAGAAAGCCCAAAGGACCATTTGTTGCTCTTTTTCAAGGCCGAGGAAGAGATGACAGCCTTTTGAACACAAGTCCATCTCAGGGCTAATACTTATCTTGGTAGTGTCAAGAGTCTGAATGATATCTGCAGCTTCAGAACTGCAAAGCACAAGCTCATTTGAAATGGATATAGAAGGAGCCAAAGCACTAGCGAGGGTGAGTCATTGAAAGGCGAGGTGGCCTGGAATGGGGGTATAAAGCAAAGCAGAATTATAAAGACCATAGCATACATTTTCCAAAAGCATACCATTTTAAAAGTGGAAGGAGACACTAAATATAAGAAAATTTTATATAATTTCTTGACATATGTACTTATTTTTGATGAGTCTTGACTATATGGTCTCTAGAGGCTGAAGGGATGGATCAATGAATAAAACTACTGGCAATTTTAGCAGAGGTCCTAGGCTTGATTCCATGCAGCCACAGGCAGCTCAAAACCATCTGCGACTCCAATTCCAACGGCCTCTTCTAGTCCTTGCACGCACCAGGTATGCACGTGACACACAGAGCTACAGGCAGGCAAAACACCCATGCATATAAAAAAATAGTGAAAGTAGTCTCTTTAGTATAGTTATATTGAAATTTATTCTCAAAGTCTTTCCTATATGCTAATAATGAGCTACTTAAAAGAGACATTAAGAAAAATAACCCTATTTAAAATAGCAAAAAAAAAAAATGCTTAGGTGTAATATAAAGTAGGAGCTTAATGGCTATATATAGTTTGAAAACTATAAAACATGGATAGAAGAAATTGAACACCATAGATGGGAGGGTCTCCTGTATTCATATTGGGAGGATTAATGTTGTCCAAATACTTACACTAAGGTGTGAGCAATGGCTGGCTTTCCTGTAAAATCCCAGCATCATCACACAATAGAGAAAGCAATGGTATAATTTACAAGTGACTACGAACATTCTGGAATAGGCAAAAGCAGCAAAGCTGGAAGTGTCACACTAACAGCCTTCAACATATATTATAAACCAAGAGTAATGAAGATCACCATGGGACCAGCATCAAACCAGCTCCTTGCTCAATAAAATAGGATTATTAAACCAAGAGGATCCCATTTATTTATAATCAATTAACATTTGATAAAGATGCCAAGGACACACATCGGGAAAAAGTTTATTCTATAAGCACTGTTGGGAAAGCTAGTTGGCTCTGTGCAGAAAAAGGAAATTAAACCCTTATGCTAAACTATACATATAATAACTCAATATGGTTTGAAACCCAAACAGAAAGCTTGAAACTATGGCATTCATTGAAAAAATCAGGGATTTCCATGAAACTGATCTGGGCAAAAATTACTTTGGAGATGATCTGAAAACACGAGTAGTAAAAGCAAGATTAGATCAATGGGATCACATGAACTGGAAGGTTCCTGCCCACCAACCTCCCCCCAAAAAAATCCCACTAAGTGGATGGTCCACAGATTAGATCAATATTTTCTATCTATACATAATGGATTAATATCCAATCTGAAACAAAAAATCAAACAACTCAGGAATTAAAAAGAAGAATGTTAAATTGGACAAATAATCCTACACTGCATGACTGGAGGTAGGAGTGGTGTTTCCCAGGGTGGTGTAATCAATCCTGTAGAGACATGAGAAGAGCAGGGTCCCACAAATAACCTATTCAAATACACTTACTGAGGGCTCGAGGCTCACTATGTGCCTAATGTTCTCTATGTATCCAAGGATAAGCCTTTTAAATTTAACAGCAGCCCCATGAAGGCAGACCGTTATTGCCTTCAGGAGCTAAAACCACAAAGAAGTCAAATGTCTGTCCATACCGTAAGCAAGGGGCAGAGCAGGACTCTGAGGGTAAGGCACAAGAGTCTAGAATCTAGACCTTTATCTTATTTGTCAAATGAAGGAATTGGATAATCTAGAAAAAAATAATTACAGTAAAAATAAGTAGTGTATTTATAGTTTGGAAGTATTTTGAGTTACTTATGGCTGAATAAAGAAAACCTAAGATTTCTCCTGCACTCTAAGGCTCTCTACTTTTAATCTAATTTTTGTTTTACTGGGCTTTGGGTGATTTCTTTGATTAAACAAGACTACTTGTTTTGCAGTGATGAGTGGAAGATCAAAAGTCAAGCATTTGTAGTGGAGTATAGGACAGTAGTAAATTATAAGAACCCAGCAGTGGATAAACATAATCCTTGATACCTATCATTTAATACATGGGTATCAGACGGCAGACAAACATATCCATAGGTGGTCTCAAGTAATCATATGGAGGTAGAGATGTTGTTAGCAATGTATAATTCAAGAGTACTGAGTGCCACAGGAATATTTAAATTATATTAACTTAGTATACTCAGAACCAGCAAAATGGAGTGCTTACCTTGGAATCCAGACAGCTTGAGTTCTATACCTGGAGCCCATGCTGGAAAGAGGGAATTGAATCTTAAAGTTGCTCTCTGACCTCTAAACACACACCATGGAAAATGCCTGCCTGCATGTACATACATACATGTCTCTTCTCTCCTCTCCTCTCCCCTCCCCTCCACTCCATTCCCCTTCTCCTCCCCTCCAATACACACAGACACACAGACACACACACACACAAATTATACTTAAAGAAGAATCACATCACATCATTGAAACTTTAAGAACACAGAAGTGAATGGCTACCACATGCCAGTATTGAAAAATAACAGGTTTGTTAGGACACATGGGCTGGATAGTTTTATGAGTCACTAGTGACTAGAAAAACTCAGTTGAGAAATTGTCTCAATAAGGATAGGCTATAGGCAGACCTGTAGGACATTTTCTTAATTAGTCTTTGACATGGGAGGCTGCCCATTGTGGGTGGTGCCATCCCTGGGTTTGTGGTCCTGAGTTCTATAAGAAAGCAGGCTGAGGAAGCCATAGGGAACAAGCCAGTAAGCAGCATCTCTTCATGGCCTCTCCATCACCTCCTGTCTCCAGGTTTCTGCCTGATTTGAGTTCCTGTCCTGAGTTCCTTCAGTGATGAATAGTGATATGGTAGTACAAGCCGTATAAGCCTAACAAGCCCTTTCCTTCCCAACTTGCTTTTTGATCATGGTGTTTCATTGCAGCAAAAGAAAGTCTAACTAGAACAACATACATCTTGCTAACTTGATTTAGCATGTCCATGTCAAGGTTTCTTATTGCCAAGTTTCAAAATTATTTTATAATTAACAATGAATAGGTAGGCTGTTTGGGGTTTGTTGTTTTGAAAGATTTCAGTTTTTAATGAGACAAACATGTAACCAAGTGAAATATGATTTACTGAAGCACAACAGCTAGTTTCTGCTTCCTAGTGGCAGGTTTAAATTGCCGTGACAAAGGGCAATGCAGTTTTAAGTCACATGAAACTGAAACACACAAACATTATTTCTTCTTAAACTATAAAAAATGTGAATTAACTGTAACAAGAATGATGTTATTGTCTCCTTTCTTACAATAATTTTGGGATGCTCATATCTGAATTCATGAGTTATCTTCCAACCATTGCTAAATACAACTCTCTTTTTCTAATGGTTTGCTGATGGAATTCAGTCACGTGGTTTTGTTTTCTCTTGCTCTGTGGTGACTTGAAAATATTGAATATTGGAAAAGAGAATCCCATGATGTTTAATGGATTATGCTCAGTACTCCAATCCAGAATATATATTTATGTGTTTTGTGTATCTGTTGCCAAGGACATTTCAATTGAGAAAGCTAATGGGTTGTTTAATATCTAGGGGGGGAAAGATGTGAAGGCAGAAAAATTTCAGTATGAACTTGCTGAGAGTTTGGGTGTAAATCATTTCACAAGGCAGAAGTGCATAAAATATATTTGACATAGAACAAAAATCAGTCAAGAAAAAATTGAATTAAATTAAGCACCAGAGGCAGCACATTAAATTGCATTAAGATTGACACGAAGGTTTTCCTATGGTGTAATAACCTACTTTCCACAGTTCTATGACCTCCTGGATGTACTTGTACAATGACTGAAGAACAGTCATAGGAGTGTGACAGTCTTTCATATTTGCATTAATTCCAAAGATCATAAGGGAAGTTAATGAGAAGGAAATGTTAGGAAAGATTTCAAGGTTATTCTCATATATTTATGAGAGTATTCGTGCACAAGGCTATTTATTTAGCATAGGATTGTATCTCAAGAGCCATAAAACAGGAGCACATATGACCCTGATTAATTTTTTCTATTACTTTTTTTTACTTCTAGCACATCATCATGTTCACAAATACAGCATGTTATTCCCTGATATATATATATATATATATATGAATTAAATTAAATGGGGCTTTATTTTTTCTTACTTCCCATAGGAGAAAAGACCTTGAAAAATAAAGATTAAAATGCACAAATTTCATCAATTGTCCTTGAGTAATTTTCAACACATAGATGTATGAATATGTGTCAAGGTTCAGAAGTTTTGTTCTATTTAGATTTTACTTAAATTCAGTCATCTTGTGGCTTAGGCTTGAAATATCCTGCACAAGCACACATTTCCAAAGTTTATTGCTTGGATTTGGATGCATTTTAAGGGGGCTATGGACCTTATATGAATCAGTCTGACTTGTCCAGTAGGCTACTAAGGCAAGTATTTTGAAGGTTATACCTATCCCTGACGTCTGTACTTCCCTGTACCTCCTTGCCCTGTGCAATGTGATCAGATACTGTCCCAGGTACCCAGTGCCCAGGCCATGTTAGTTTCCTGCCTTCTCTGCTATGATAGATTTATATCCTCTGAAGCCATAAGGCCAAATGCATCTATCTCCCCCTCTTTTTATTGTTTCCCTTGGTTGGGTATTTTGGCCACAGTGATGCAAAAAGAACTACTATAGAAACTTGATACCAGAGAAGAGGAGATGCTCTAATCAAAGCCAAACGTGTGGTTCTTACCCATTTGGAACTGAATTATGGGAGGTGTTTGGGAAATGATGGAGGTATGTGCTGAAGAAGCTGTATATTACATTCTGCTGTGAATTCAGAAGACCAGAGACGTCTAGGAATGAGAACAATCGAGACAGGGATTATGCTAATGAGGTTTCAGACTGGAACAAAACTAGTGTTGGGGATGACTAAGGGCAGTGATATTTACCAACAAAGACCATGGTTATGTTTTGTTTATCCTGAAAATTTGAGTGAAGTATGTAAGAATGATAAGCTAACTTATTTGGCTAAAGAAAATGACAAGTAAGTATAGCATTCAGGCTATTGCATGGTTATTGGTGGCTGCTTTTAGATGGGTTTACAGTGATACGTGGGAGATAAAATTGTAGTGGAAGAGTTTGAATGATGCAGTTTAGTGAAGAGAGGGGTTACTTTTGTGGTTTTCTGATAGAATAATCGGACTAAAAGCAACGTTAAGGAAAAAGGTCTATTTCAGCTTAAAGTTTGAGAGGAGATACAGTTAGACATGCTAAGTTTGGAGAACAATTTGACATTTTTTTAACATATATTTTTCCATGAATTGAGTCCATTCATTATAAGAATAAGCAGAAAGAGACAGAGGAATGGTGGTATGTAGCATTCCTATTGATAATGGCAACCTGAATTAACCTAAATTCTTCTAATGAATAAATAAAAATAAACTGTGATACACTCAGTTTCCTTGTATAAGACTGAAGAATAATAAATAGCTATGTAGTCTTTCAGTATTAAATGTGAGTTTGGATCAATCATAGACTACATTACCAGAAGATTCCTTTAAGACAAGTTCGCAAGCAAAAACTTAAGAAAGACATATATAAATTAAATATAAACACTCAGTTAAGAATGTATTCAGAATGAATGTTTAGAAGAAATACAGAAATAACACAAACAAATGTAAGTAACTGCTTATATTTTGGATTAAAATCTTGATCTTAGTTAAATGGTAAGCTTGTGATAATATGTTTATTACTAGAACTATAATAATAATAATGTTATTATTATTATTATTATTATTAAATGGAGAGTCTATGAATGATCAAGAATGTTTATCTTTTCCCCTTTGACTTGAGCATAGTATGGTATAAACCTTGAGATTCTCTTGCCTTAGATTCCTGAAGGATCACAGGAGGACACCACCTGACTTAGCTCATGAATATTTTTTAAACCAAAGGTGGTTTTAAAAAAAGCATGAACCTATGATTAAGTGTGTGTTTATGTGGAGTATGTATGCATATGTATATGTATGCATATGTATGTGTGTGTAATGTATATGCATATGTATGTGTGTTGCATGTGTATATGTGTGCAGGTGTGTTATAATATGTGTATATATGAATATATGTGCTGTGTATGTGTATATATGTGTGTATGTATAATGTATGTATGTATATATGAGGGTATATATGTGTTTTTGTATGTATGTGTATGTGTTCCTTGTATTTCTATCCTGAATGAGATCCTTAATTTAAGTTTTCTTTCCAGTGATGCTGTTTCTTTAAATTCCTTATTTACCTTGGTTTGCTCTTGTCAAAATATGTGATTAACTGTAGCACCTGTATATATCAGCTATCCACATCTTTTAATAGATAAATGAAGACAGTGGGAGTTACTTAGTTTTCTTATGTGATGGTAGCCACACACAAGTCAAAGCATAAAGGAGATAGTTATTCTCAAATGCCAGCCAGGTCCTACAGGAGAGCTCTCTTCTATGATTATTGGATCATCAAGAATTGCAGTGCCTTTTGGAACTACATAGAATATGTAGGACATTGTCACTTAGTGCATTAAGATGACTTGTGTGGCTCCAAGGAATGGCTCTGTCAGCTCTCACATAAGAGATGACTTCAAAGACCAGTATTGTATAGCTTTCCTTAGGTGATTCTGATATTCAGCCTATACTGATATGCATTTGAGCACAAGAAGATTGATTAGAAGCTTTATATGCTTTTCTTGCTAAGTTTACCTCTTTATACAACACTATCATGTTGGCACATGCTACTTTTTGCTCTATAATTTAGTAAGATTGATGAAATTTAAATATAAACCACATATTGATCATGGATAATGTTTTGTAGATTAGGTTCACTTTGCCATAAGAGAGACACCACTAATCAACCTGTAGAAGATCTGTGGATGTCAGAATCCCAAAGCTTTGTTCCAGTGAGTCAGGTACACATTAGATATGCACCTTTCAGCTTCTCTTGCAGCTAATAGTGGCCTTGGGCACATGGTGGTCAATGAAATGTAGGTATAAGCAACTTCTGCTAGAATGCCTTGAAAGAACTGATAAAGTAGAAGAAGGTGGTATGTTTCTTTGTTCTCATTTTTTTTAAATTTTATTCTTTAGCCTGAAGTGAAGATATGCTATTTACAGGAACAGTAGTTATCCTGTAACTATAAAGGCTAGAGCCTTTGTAAATGGTTTAAGGAGTAAAAGTTTGTGATCCCATCCTTTTGATTGATCACAGGCCTTGGATACTTGGGTTTCATCCTCATGTCAAAAGAAAATGCCCTCTCATAAAAAACTGAATTATTGATTATTGTTGTTTTATCTCTATCTCTCTCTCATATGTTTGTTTGTGTGTGTGTGTGTGTGTGTGTGTGTGTGTGTGTGTGTGTGTGTACCACTTGTGTGTGGGTTCTTGCAAAGTCCAAAGAGTGTCAGATCCCCTGCAACTGGAGTTGTAGATGGTTGTGAGTTACCCATGTCTGTGCTAGGAACTGAACTCAGATCTTCTGGAAGAACAGAACATTCTCTTATCTCTTTGGTCCCTTCTATTTAAAATTTTTAGACTTATTTTATTTAATGTCTATGAATATTTTGCCTGCATGGATGGATGTGCACCACATAGGTGCTTTATAGAAGTGGAGGACAAAGAGCATAGCTTCCCCGGGAACTGGAGTTACAGATGGCTCCAAGGCACTTTATGGGTGTTTGGAACTGAACCCATGTCCTCAGCAAGAGCAATAAGTATTGTTACCTGCCGACTTGTTTCTCCAGACTCCTCCATTTTTCAAAATTTTTATAATTTGGATAAAGTGATGACATTCCTATTTGACATATATCTTAATGGAGGTTTCTAAAGTTTCTTTAATTTCTCAGTTTTACAAAATAATTGTTCTAACAATTTCAAAAGTAGAAGACCTGTGAGAAGTAACAGATGAGGTGGCATATAATATATACCCTGTTATTTTAGACTAAGACTGTGATGATGGTCTCATAGGCAGACTGTCTTCACTGAAGACATACTTGAGAAACTCAACAATGACTCTGTGTACACACAGGGCAACAAACAGGTTGCTAGGGTGTGTACATTGAACCAGGAGCCTCACAGACTATATAAACTCTATTGGAATTGCATACAGAGCCTCAAGCTATTCCTCATTCCTAAAATTCCAAAATGAATACAACCCTTCAGTAAGATGATTATGATTGTCTTCCCAATGATGCTTTTGACAGAGGCAGTTCCTCTGAACTTCAGATGTTGAGTCTTGGCAGTGCTTAGGGTGAAACTCAGTCTTAGAGCATATCATTTGTGTCCCTGAGGCCCTGGGTTCAATCTCCAGCACTTAGCAAAATAAAGTAAAATAAAATAATAAAAATTAATTAGAGCTATGGGATAGCAGAGGCTTAAATATTGAATGGGGTGGTTTTTTAAAGGCAAAAAACCCAAACAAACAAGCAACCACCCCTCAAACCAAACCAAACCAACCAACCTAAACCCTGCTTGTATGGTTAGAAAAGCTGTTACTTACTAAGTCAAAGTTAATTTCTCTAAGTTACTTTAATATAGTTACTTTAATATAGCTCAATAAAGTCAAACAGCAAATTTAACATGTCCTTTTGAAAACGTCTAGTGATGTACCTTTAAATTTCTACAATAGATTTCAGTGTCTATATTAAAATACGAGAACCTAGAGACTAACTTTTACCTGCTTTATAGTTCCAAATTTACCATTTACCTTTAGTTGCTTCCTTAGTTTTCATTATTACTATCTCAGCTTTTTAAACATCTTTGTGTTTCTCTCTGTCTCTCTTTGTCTCTCTGTCTCTGTCTCTCTGTCTCTCTGTCTCTCTCTCTGTATATGCATGTGTATCACAGTGTGTATATGGAGGTCAGAGTACATATTGAGAAGGTATTTCTCTTTGTACCATATGAATTCAGGGGATGGAAATCTAGTTATCAGGCTTGATAGTAAGTGCTATCCCTGCCCCTATTTAATTAAAAAAAAAAAAGGTTTTCTTTTAGAATGCCCTCTTTAACCTCTGCAGATTTGCTTTTATCACTTTTTAAAAAGTGATTTCCTCTGTGGTAATTAACACTGAACATATTTTCCCTATAACTTTACATCTACCATTTTCCCTATATAGCATTACATTTTTTTTAAGTTTTTAGAAGGTGACACATTTTTGATGCTTGATATCCTAGACAGAGGAAGAAAACAATTAGACAAAAAGAAGACATGATTGTCATGATATAGAACAATATAACCATTTACTTATAGAAAATATCCAGAATGGATAATTATCTGTATGTCATCAGTTCTAATAGTTGATTTCTTCCCAAAAGACTTCTAAGTTGTTTCATACTGATGTCACATCAGATTATCTTATCAAGAAGCCTTCTGCCTAGGAAATGCAAAACAAATGCTCAAATCAGTGATTCCAAAATTCGCAAGAGGCTCTGGCCTTGTTTTATTACTTTTCTTTCTTCTTTCTTCACCAAATTAATCTAATCAATTTTTTTTTTAAATTCAGTTCCCATGGTGCAATGGATAGTCTGGAGCTAGTTTTTTTTTTTCCTCCTTCATCATTAAAATGTAGTGAACATTCTCAGTTCTTAGATGGAGAAGATTGAAGCAGTACATCATTCAGTGAATTGCACAGGGGCAGGTAACATACATCAACTACATTACTCATAATCTTATCTATACACTTCTAAGGTCACGGACGATTCACCCCATCAGTAAAGACAAGGACATTGACACTAAGGAAGGTCACATGACTTAATCAAAATATAGTATGCCCCATACTTTTGATTTAGAACCAGATTACTGTGGCCTATTTCCTCTTCTTCACATTCCTACTCATATTCCACTCACAGAGTTAGAATCTTCACATTAGAAGCAATTCATGGGCTTTCTTCTCTATGCCAATGCCTAGTGCCTCTATCAATCCTTACTGCTTATTGAGACATGTAAATGATAAGACTCTCAGCCTACCCTTAGGCAGCTTCTGTTTCCAAAATGCTCTACAAGAATGACATCTGTTCTGAACTCTACACTACTTGGATCAGGGCCTGGCTCTCCTCTCAAGTGTCCTACACAATCATTTAGTCCCATTAGAGCGGTAATGTAGTTTCATAGCTAAACATCCTATATAAGTCATGGTAGCCATCATAATGTTAATTGGCAGTCATATACATATTCCATATACATATTCTAGAATGGTGGTAAGTGGTAAATGGGTAGTGCTTGTAGAATGACAGGCTCTCAGTAACAGAAAGTATCAATTTCTTCTTTTGGAAGACACATGGGTGCGTGGGAAGGCACTATTTTTTTTTTTTTTAGATATTTTCTTTATTTACATGTAAATTTCTCCATTCCCAGTTTCCCCTCCAAAAAACAAAGAAACAAACAAAAACAACAAAAACAAACCCCTGTTGCCTCCCACTTCCCCATGCCTGCCACCCCCGCCCTCTCCCACTTTCTGGCCCTAGCATTCCCCTACACTGGGGCACAGAACCTTCACAGGGCTGAGATCCTCTCCTCCTATTGCTGATCGAATTTGCAATCCTCTACTATACACATGCTGCCAGAACAATCAGACCCCTCCATGTGCAGTCCTTGGTTGGTGGTTGAGACCCTGGGAGCTCTGAGGGTACTACTTAGTTCATATTGTTGTTAGTCCTAAGGGGATGCAAACCCCTCAGCTCCATTGGTCCTTTCTCTAACTCCTTCACTGGGGACCCTGTACTCAGTTCGAACTGAATACAGTGTCCCCAGTGAAGGGGAGGCACTCTTAAAGAAGCAGCGGGAAGGGGAGATGGGATAGAGGGTTTGTGGAGGGGAAACCAGGAAACATTATGTTCAATTCAGTCTTGTTTAAAGTGTATGTTTTGGTTTATCTTTTTCAGATTAATGATACCCCAACATTGGTCTAAACTTTAACAGGTTTTTAATCTTATTGGCTCCAAATGCTGCAATTTGAAACAGTGTTTGAAGGTTCCTAATGCCTGAATATATGTGTACCTCACTGCCCTGTAAATCTGGCAATGGAACAGAAGTTTAGCAACTTGCCTCAGCTGTTTGGGGATAATTACAACTTTCTATCCATAGTGTGTGTGTGTGTGTGTGTGTGTGTGTGTGTGTGTTGGGGTTGAGTGTACATGTGTACATTTGTATTCAGGCCAAATATAGGGTGGATAATGTATTTCAGGTTCGTTGACAACTATTCTCTATCTTAAAATGACATAATAAAAACTTTTCAACTATTTTTTGCTATTGTTTAATAAAACTATCATTGGAAGAATTCATACAAAATATATCATTCTATTTATGTTGACTAAATGGGACAAAGTAAAACTAATGAGAGACTGTGTTATATCAAGACTTTATCTTTCTATTTAAATGAAAAAAAGAGACAGAGATAACCGTTATGATACTGACATGCAAATTAACTTACTTGAAGGAAATTAGAATACAAAATTATAACTATGTAGAGATTAATTCAGCTAGTTCAGAGTCACCTCAGTAGCTGGTCAATTTCTTATGTGTAAAACAGACGTTAACTCAACTATGGATACTTCCTTTTTATTAGGGTTTCTTTTCCTTCAAAGATCAGAAGTTGGAGGATTCTGGTGTGGTGAGTAGTTTCTTTTTTTTTAACCTTTTATTTTTCGTCATATTCTTTAAAATTTATAAAATATTGTAATAATAAAAAGGAGTATTATAAAAGTTGTTTGATATAAAACATCAATCAACTTAACAGTCTTATGTAGATGCTTGTCTACTGCAATACTGAAAATACATGTTTTTTCAATATAAATTTTAAATAACTCCAAACATATTAACTGTATATTTTAAGATAATATATCACTAGTTTTTTTCAAATGAACATAAACAGATAAAGTCTTTTTGTTTGCTTGTTTGTTTTGTTTTTAGTAGAGCTTAAAATCTTGGCTCTTAGTGCGGTACAAGCCCAGAATAAGAACAATTTTTAGACAATGGAGTTCATTGTAATAAGACTGTACTTCAAACAATCCTACTAATAGAGAGGCTGAGATAGGAGAAGCATGATTTCAAGACCATTATGTGGTACCCAGCAAGATACTGTCAAGTACAAACGAGCAGTAAGTGTACATGGGTTGTACAATATTGGACCCATTTCTCCAATTACCAAATTAGAGAGACCACCAGACGATAGCCAACTAATTTCTAACTACTCATACTTTTGAATTTCAATCCATTAGGATATTTTGGTAATATTAATTTTCATATTAAGAGATATTAAGAAAAGTAATTGTCACTTCCTATTATTTTTGTTGTTAGAGGTGTCATTATGTTTGTGTGGGTTTATTGAACGATTTACTTTCTTACAATTGCTTCTTCTAGGGTGTAGTTTTGCTCCTTATGTTGGTGTTTTCCATCTATTATTCTTTGTAGGGTTGGATATGTGGAAAGATATTGTGTAAATTTGGTTTTGTCACGGAATATTTTGGTTTCTCCATCTATGGTAATTGAGAGTTTTCCTGGGTATAGTACCCTGGGATGGCATTTGTATTCTCTTAGGGTCTGTATGACATCTGCCCAGGATTTTCTGGCTTTCATAGTCTCGGGTGAGAAGTCTGGTGTAATTCTGATAGGCTTGTCTTTATATGTTACTTGACTTTTTCCCCTTACTACTTTTAAAATTCTTTGTTTGTTTAGTGCATTTGATGTTTTGATTATTATGTGATGGGAGGAATTTCTTTTCTGGTCCAGTCTATTTGGAGTTCTGTAGGCTTCTTGTATGTTCATAGGTATCTCTTTCTTTAGGGAAGTTTTCTTCTATAATTTTGTTGAAGGTATTTACTGGCCCTTTAAGTTGGGAGTCTTCACTCTCTTCTATACCTATTATCCTTAGGTTTGGTCTTCTCATTGTGTCCTGGATTTCCTGGATGTTTAGGGCTAGCAGCTTTTTGCTTTTTGTGTCATCTTTGACTGTTGTGTCAATGTTTTCTATGGTATCTTCTGCCCCTGAGATTCTCTCTTCTATCTCTTG
>NW_022196896.1:95253431-95267727 GCF_008632895.1 Mastomys coucha | reverse complement strand
TTTTTTATCTCCAGGGTTGTCTCCCTTTGTGAGTTCTTTATTGTTTCTATTTCCATTTATAGATCCTGGATGGTTTTGTTCATTTCCTTCACCTGTTTGTTTGTATTTTCCTGTAGTTCTTTAAGGGATTTTTGTGTTTGTTCTTTAAGGGCTTATAGCTTTTTACCTGTGTTCTCCTGTATTTCTTTGAGGGAGTTATTTACGTCCTTCTTAAGTCCTGTATCATCATCATGAGAAGTGATTTTAGATCTGAATCTTGCTTTTCCAGTGTGATGGTATGTCCAAGACTTGCTATGGTAGGAGTATTGGGTTCTGATGATTCCAAGTAACCTTTCTTGTTTATGTTCTTGCTTGTTTCTGTTGCTTATGTTCTTATACTTGCCTCTGGCCATCTAGTTATCTCTAGTGTTACCTGCCCTGGCTAAATCTGACTGGGGCCTGTCCTTCCTGTGATCTTGGTTGTGTCAGAACTCCTCAGAGTCAAGCTGTCTCTGTGATCCTGTGACTCTGGGATCCTGTCATTCTGGGCCTGTTAGAGCTCCTGGGAGTAGAGTTTCCTCTGGGTATTATGGGACTCACTGCATAGCTTGTGCCCAAGGTCTGCTCAGGGAACCAGCCAAGACAGGGCAGAAGGAACCCTTGCCAGTGGACTGGCAGAGTTACTGTGTGCCTGGATCCTGCTGGTCCCAGTTACTCCCAGTATTGGGACAGATCAACTATAAAGTTTTATGTCTTTCTCTCACTATATGTGTCATTTGGTAACTTTGTTCTTTATCTCCTCATCCAGAGCTCATCTCTAGTGCTTTGGGCTCAAATAACATCGAAAACAAAACTGAGTAGTTTCAACTGTCAGTTTGACACATTGTTGAATTTCCTGGGGAGAGATTTCAATGAGGAATTGTCTAAATCACCTTGACCTGTGGCCATATTTTTCAGGGATTCTTTTGATTAGATCAGCTGGTGTGGGGAGACCCACTTATCTGAGGGCAGTGCCATGCCCAGCTTTGGGTCCTCCTGAACTGTGTAAGTGTAGGCATGTGTGCTTTCACTGTCTCTCCTCTTGACTGGAGGTGTGACTGGCTACTTCAAGTTCCTCCCTTGACTTCTCTGCAATGATGAACTATAACTGGGAAGTGTAAGCCAAAGAAACTTTTTTCCCCTTAAAGTTGTTTTTATGAAGTTGTTTATCACAGCAAAAAAGAAGAAACTAGAATACTTGGTATTTATTTCTCTCATTTTGGCTAAACATCAGATGTATTGGGGGTGGAATCTTGGGAGTGTATTTAAGTAAAATTAACTTATGAGGGGCAAATAGACAATAATACTGAGTGAGAAGAGAACTCAAGGAAAAACAGGAACCAGGGCATCTTCAAAAACCTTGGAGTAGACACCAGGATTAGGTGTCTCAGCATTTCTATTTGACTCCTTCTATCTCATCAACTGTACTCAGGATTACGCAAGTCATTTGATTACTTTTCTATGACAGTGCTAAACAAATGTGTTTAAGTAACGGCTCTGCTATTTTTGGTCTGGCATGTTGGTTGCAGTGGTACGAACAGCTTCAGGGAGCATAATAAGTCTAAAAAGGCTACTTCTTCATGCAAGGTGGAATGTGGCAAGCTTCACACAGCCAAAGAGCTCAAGTTTGCTAAAGTAATTTGCCTTCTGCTTCCCATATCTTATGAGATTTCATTTATTTATATGTACTGCAACATAAAAAAGGCAAAACTGACATTCAGGGTTTGACCTTTTGAAGTTTTTTTTATGTTGTAAGGCATAAATATATTTGAAACAGTTTCTTTACATTCATTCTTAACTAACATACTATAAGTGAATTTTTGGTATGATTTGCTTTCCTCTCTAATGAATAAAAAAAATGAACAAAATAATTACTAAACTGTCTCTTATTAGAGAGCCAGAAGTATTTGTATGTGGTAGATATACATTTTATCAGATTCATGCAAGAATAATTAACTTTGTACACAGACAAATTCCACTTCCTAGCCCTCCTTCACTGTTCATCTCATCCCATTAGTTCCAGGCCTTACTGTCTTATATTTTTTTATTCATAGAACTCATCAATAGATTTCAATCATGGCAAAAATCTAACGGGCTTTGGCATGTTCCCAGCACTGTGTCTTTTAGTGTGGTTTGCTCTTCTGTCCATTTTCAAACACCCTCTAGCATCCTTCCTGCTGCACACGCCAGAGTGTTATCCACCACTGTCACACTTGTGTCTACTAACTTTACACTCTCTTTTTCCACTACTGAAAACTTTCCCATGTTAGGTCCACACTGATCTTCTCTTTGTGAAGCAGCTTCAATGCCATCTCTATGCCTGTTATCTGAAACTCATTTCTTAGCACTTGTTCTCTATTCTGACTCCCGACGACTATATTTCTAATGTTCACACTAAGTCTTACCAGGTGTATTGAACTCAGTGTCTGTCACCACCAAAGTTTTTCCATTTTTATTCAACTCTGGAAGTTATGTGTATATTATTTAGTGAGAAAGAACAGACTCAGTCAATAAATATTATTTTGTGCAGTACTTACTCTAGGAACTGGACCTTCACCTGTTCACTTCTCTCATTCTTATCCAGTCCCTCAAAAATGGAGTTTCACCCACTGTTAAACATTCTTAAATGCTCATCCCCTCTCCGCCACATATCCCAGTGTAGTGTGTGTCACTCTACAGATTTGATGATAACACTGACCACAGTGAAAGTTTTAGCAACCCTCTTAGCAACCGCTGTTTTTATTCTCATTATTGCCTCTGCTTTAGTCGTTTCCATGTGAAACTCATAGTAGTCACTGAAGATGCAAATCAATTAATTCCAAAGAAATTTGGAATAAAAATCTAACTCTTCAGAAGTATAACAAGGAACTGTCCTTGCCCACGCTCTGGGCACCAGGCCCTAACCAAAATGACGTTGCTGGTTTCTCAATCACACCAACCTCATTTTCATTTTGTTTCCTGGAATGTTCCAATATTTCCGTCAGCCTGATCTCTTGTTAAGGATCTCCTTTCCCTACAAACCCCGGGCTGACATGTCTTACCTAACTCCCTCTCTGAATGATATGCTCCGTTTATCTTCTTTTTCTTTATACCGCTCAAATGACTACGGTTTTCATTTTTTATATCAAGTAATTATCTCATCAGCTGAACATAAAATCCATGAGAGTAGAAAGTACAAGTTTTGTTCACTCTGCTCCCAGTATGTAGCATAACACCTGAAATATGATACTCATTAATTTTACATCATTGAAAAAAATGTGTGAATCACTTTAAATTTATAAAAACATAATTTTCAGGAGCCATCATCAGCTGGTTTTAATCCAGCATCCTGCTTCATTTTTTGATCGATAATTTACTATGGATGTAAAGTAAGCAATATATGGTTGCAGATAAAAATTATTTAAAAACTAAAGTAGCCTGATTGCTACAGTTCATATGCATACCCTCCAGAATTCCATTCATGAGCCTAAACAGCCAATATATTGCCTTGGAGAGATGTATAGGCCATAGGAGAATTCCCTCATGCTTGAGATAAAGGCCCTGTAAAGGAGCCATCACACTTACCCACACTTTTTTTCATTTTAACAAAGCAGACAGTGCTTCTTCGCTTCAGAGGGTGTGGTATCAAGACACCCTCTTGGAAGCAGACAGTAACACTTCTAGGCACTGATCCTGCCAGAGTCTTGATTATGACTTTGTACAACCTCCACAACTCTAAAAAGGAGAGTTAGGATCCCCATAAGTTAGCCAGTTAAGATACTTTGTTGTAATACACGGACAAAGTCCCTGACCACGCCTAGGACTTTTTACTTCGCTTGATAATGTATAGGTTACATGCTAATTGAACTTCAGTCATTTCACTGAATAAATATGTGAGCACTATGTGATTTTCCATTTTTTAACCACCAGTTTTTGTCTAATTTATTTGAATTTTCTAGGCAAATATCTTTTGAAATCCTCTTGCTTTCTTTTCAGTGTTCTCAAGTCCCCATTATCCTATCTATAATGTCTGGTTCATGGCTTTCTTGACCAGCTTACACAAGTCTCTAAGTAAAGCAGAACCAATTACTTTGGTATGTGCTTCAGAATCAGTTGCAATAATAAAATTTTACATAGAAGACATTTTCACTGGTGTATGCTAATTATCAAACTCTAAACAAGTAGGGATGTACAATTTCTGTCTAGAATTTATGACTCACTTACATATTTAGCTTTTTCAAACTCTTCTTATTTCATCAGAATTTTGTCTTTGTTTCTTTATAAAGTTAGTCTCCTGTTAGTTGAGAAGGACACCAAGGAAGAAGGCTAATTTATAAACTGTCAAGACGCAAACTTTTTCTCCATTAGAATAAAAGGAGACAAACGCAAATGAGAACAAAATGTACAACTGATGGGATATAATATCTTCAAGTTAGCATTTATGAACAACAACAGCCAGAAAGACTTAAAGGAAGTCTGTGAGTGTGGGTGTTCTATCAGTGCTGGGGACTGAAGCTTTTTATGCTATGAAAGCTAGCACCTCACCACTTGCTGTCCAGTGAAGCTTCACGTGAGGTAGGCTCGCACTTGAGCCTCTGCCGGGGACTGAAGCTCCACCTAACGTATGCTAGCACGTCACCTCTTGCTGCATCTTCTGCCCCAACACTGGTAGCTTGTAGGACTGTTCCCACACAGAATCACAGACACATTTGCTCTTTGTGCTCCAGTGTCTTTCTTTGGTATGGGTGAGGAAGAAAGGCTGTTGTCAGCCTTGGCTCCATACTGCCTAACTAAATGTGCAATCTACTCCATCTTGTGAGGCCTTCATTGCTAGTTGGCAGGACTTTTCCATCCCTCAACATATTAGCTTGAAGTGACTAACCCTTTTGCTAGGTGTATTTTGAGTACCAGTCTGGTTCCTCTACTAGGCACATTGCATGCTGTCATTTTTGATCAGGCCTCAAATGTCCACTCCCCTGCCATTATCCTTTGGAATGGTGAACTCAGCCTCCCTGTTTATCTTTTGTCAGACTGTAGAAACAATGTTAAGAGTGGTTCCCATGGGAACTTCATCCTGGTATCCTTGCCAAGGCTTAGCACGATCTATGCATTATAAACACAGGAAATACTTGATTAGAATCTTTATGAAATTAGATTCATGGTAGCGAGGACAGTGATAAACCTTTGTCAAAGAGCCCCATTCACTTTGTAAAGTGGTTTCTTGAAGACAATATAAGGTCCAGAGATGTTTCCATAGCCTGTAGTAATACGTGGAAGCAACATTATATGAACTGAGTAATATGTGTTGTGTGTTGTGTGTGTATGTGTATGTGTGTGTGTGTGTGTGTGTGTGTATGTGTGTGTGTGTGAAACAACAATTAACACAAAAGAGGCTATGGATTTGAGAGTAAGGAGGAGTTGGATGGAGGAAATGTAACTATATGTTAATTACAAAAATAAAAATAAATTATTAAGAAATTAAAACTGCTATACTTACTGTTAATATCCACACTGACTGCAGACATTTAACTCACTATTTATTCCGCTTCCTGTCTCACTGTAGCTCTAATTCCTTGACTTTCTCTGCTCTTATTTTTTTTCTACATTCCAAACACTATCTATTTGACCAGATATTCATCCTTCTCAGCCCAGGCTGGTTTGAATTGTCATGCCTGAGCTGGAAGCCTCTGGCACTTCCACTCTGTTTTCTTCACCTTTATTCCTCTCTAGGGCTTTCCAACCTGGGAGTTAATTTAGTCTGACTCAGTCCCTGAGTCAACAAGACGACATGTGCTGGCTCTCACAAGCTCAAGGCTTGCCTAACCCTATTTAGTAAACAGTGTTCACAGTGTTCCCCAGCTCTGGCTCATACTGGCTTTGGCGACACACCTGGCAACTGTTTATACTGCCAGTACCTAACATAATGCTTATGTGTAGAAAGCACAGTCTTAGAGACAGAGAGCAAACACTTAAGGTAACAATATCAAGGATGTTCGGGAAGGCTGCTTTACCTTCCATTACCAATCTCCACTTATTTGGCGTGTAATTAACCTTCCACAGACTGAAAGCACAGGAGATCATCTGCCTGTCAGAGAAATGGCTCTCCTTTTTAAAATGTGGCTTCTGGGGAAGCCAGCTTAAGCATTTTATTGACTGGGTTATCTCCACAACTCTCACAAATCTATAGTTCTTTATAGATTTTTGGTAATAATTTCTTTGATTATGTGATACTGGTTCAATGTATGCAAATACATAAAGTTTTGCAAAGAGCTTCAGTTTTACATTTGCATTCTCTGTAGCTGCCCATGAATGTGCTCTTGGTATCCTGAGAGAACAAGTTTGAGCTGTATATTAGCATGTTCACTGAGTAGTGTTTGAATTAGAATTATCCCATCATTAGCAAAGAATTGGTGTTCACAGATGGGAACTGGGATTAATGTATGGTAAATAAAACAGGAAGCAGAAAACTACCATTAATAGTACACATGAGAAATGGTAAAGAAGAGAAAGGACTCATTTTTAAAATGCTAGATAGAACAGCTCTATGTTTTGTTTGTAATTCAGGATCTAGAGCAGATATTAATGAGGAATAACTTAAGCTGAGAGGGTATCTAGACCCCAAAAGAAGACCCCCACAAAGCATGCCAAACCACAGGAACCTTTCAAAAGAGACAGACATACTTAGGGAATTTATAAAGTACTTTACTCTCATCAAAGATTCTTTTAACAGTTAATGTTCATTATATATTGTTTGTAAATAGTTATTGGGTTTGTAAAGCAAACAAGAACCAATAAAAACATATTCTATTAAAATTCCCATTGATGACAAAGACTATGCATCATAACATTATGCATTCAAATTTCAAATATTGATGGGAGAAAACACAACAAATTATCAGGAAGGTTTTAAAATATCCTAGTCATCCATGAATTCCATTGTATCTTCTCTCTCAAACATTTATTTTTTTCACTATGATAATAAAATTCTGCTGTTTTAAGCCGCTATCACATGTATTTCTTTTGGAAACAGGAAGTTAATTTAAATGTGAAAAATTGCAGAATTTTATTATTTCTTCCTTGTTTTAACCATGATATGTGCAGATCTTCTATATAGGAATGATATTAGTCTGATAGGTTGTCATGACAGCATTATTGTTCTACGAGGAAGAACTTGAGCCTGAACACATTTGCAGATGTCTTGGCAATGTGACCATCTGATGTCATGAACACAGTGTCACCTTACTGGTCCAACTGGTACTGGGATGACTGGACCCATACTAGATATGTAGGCAGGTCAGGAAAATGCTTGCTGCTTGAAAATGCACATAAAAGAAGTAACATCAGAGGCTTGAGAAAGGTGATCAACATGTATCAAATCAAGGCAAGGTGACATGAAAATACCGTGGGACAGTGGAGGCATGTGAGAGAAGACTAAAGGAATAAATCCAATGATATAAATAAGGAAAATGATGATAACATTAATAAGCCAAATAATTTCCCTTCACCATTACTGGGTTAGAAAGCTTGAACACAGGAAGAGGGGGGTAAACTACTATGGAAACCTCAGGGGACTTTGAACCAATAGGAATACCCTATTGTATTGTGACCATGATGATGATTTTGTGGTCTCAGGGATATCTGATACAGTGCCAATCTTGATACACACTAGGCACATTTATGGGCAACTCTCAAAGGAGATTTCAGAGACACAGCTTCAATCTAAGGAGGTTCCATACGACAGGAAGCAGCTCTTCATACAATATCATTTTCATACTCTGACAAGAACAATTACATCTTCCATCAACCAGAGTAGCTGTGACTACATAGGTGTTAAGAGTAAATGTCTAACAATTACTGCTTCCCATCTGTTTAGATACAGAGGTTAAAATACAACACCAGTCATTTTGTTTTCTTTCTTAATTGTGTTCCCTCAAGTATAGGAGGCACTTCTAACATGGGCTGAAGGTAATAAGGAAATTTCTAATGTGTACACACGCAGGAGAGACTGTGGGTATAGGCATATAAAACTGTTGTCTTAGTGGTTTCTTATGTACATTAGTCCTGGCTCTGAGGCACTTGGGATTTTGGGGTTCAATGAGACTCCTGTAATCAATTGACAAAATGATGTATATGAGTATGTATGTTTTCTGACAAGCTGGCCCCACATTTTCATTCTATGAATGATGACCTTGAGACCACTAAGAACCGTACAGTAATAAAACTTGGTACTTTAGTAGATAAAGCCATGAAAGAAAGGCAACAAGACATATAGGAAAAATTTTTTCTGTGTCTAAAAGGTAGCTAACTCTGCCAAATACAAAGTTATTACAAAGTTACTAATATCAATCTTATTTCTCTTCACAATTTCTACAATGAGACTAATGTAGAAACTTATTCTTAACACTTACTCAAGTGACACCACCAAAGCACAGTATGGAAGCATTGCCAATGGATTTCTGAGAACCAAAGACCCTCACTTTCTGGAGTTTATATTCTAGCACTAAGAAGATGACAGATATAATATAGAGTGATATTTAACTATGTTTAAATTAAGAATTTTCATAATGTTTAGAGTGCCTACTACAAAGTAGATACTCAATTAATATCAAAGGGGAAAAATCACTTAGTCAGTCGACAGTATCCTCATTTTGCCCATTTTATGGTATTCCATGTATTCTTGTTGTTCAACAAAAAGCTGAAATGAATTAAGTCTATCTGGATTTACTTGAGCAGAGAACAAACAGTTCAGGACCTGGGTAGCTCTTGAAACCAGAAGACAGTCTGATAGCTCCCCTCACTGACAACATGAGTGAATTGTCTCTTCCCTGAGTCTCTGTTTCTACTGCTATAAATCATAGAGACTAAGGCTACATAATGTTGTCCCACTGATTAAATGAGGTAAGGATATTTAGTGCACACACATTACATATGGGCAAAACAACCTCTCGTTCATTTTTCAGATAGGGAGATACAATGTTTTATATTTTTGATATTAGTGTTTAAATATTTTCTTTATCTTTTCTGTGGCATATCTTTTGATCTCAGAGAACATGTGCTTGTATTATATTCTTATATGAGATGATTGGTTGGGTGCAGTCACGAGAAAAAAATAGGTAGGCTCTTTCAAAAAATATGACTTATGATTAGGAAGGAAGCATGCTATGACAAACCACATAATAAAGTCACATGTTTACCAAAAGGAAAGGGCAGGGTAAGTCTTTACTGGATGTTCATTACAGAAGCAAGACAAGACATCGGAAGAGTTTAGGATTGGGGAAGTTTCTGGAATTAGTGTGATTTTGGCATTGGCATGGTCTTTAATTGCATGTGTTGCATAAGGCTTGGAAATGGTGCTTCTAGAATATAGGGTCTAATCATAGCTATATATAACACAAAGTTGTTGAGATTGCACATCATAAACATGGCTCCAGTTGGGCTCTTTGTCATCTTAAGGATTTACTAGCATGGAGAAGATATCTCTGCTTTTAAGGGAAAAAAAAACCCTTTAAAGTTGTCAAACATCAGAAAATATATGTACTGGCTGGTTTTGTGTGTCAACTTGACACAGGCTGGAGTTATCACAGAGAAGGGAGCTTCAGTTGGGCAAGTGCCTCCATGAGATCCAGCTGTGGGGCATTTTCTCAATTAGTGATAAAGGGGTTAGGGCCCCTTGTGGTTGGTGCCATCCCTGGGCTGGAAGTCTTGGGTTCTATAGGAGAGCAGGCTGAGCAAGCCAGGGGAGGCAAGCCAGTAAGGAACATCCCTCCATGGCCTCTGCATCAGTTCCTGCTTCCTGACCTGCTTAAGTTCCAGTCCTGACTTCTTTTGTGATAACAACAATGTGGAAGTAAGCCAAATAAACCCTTTCCTCCCCAACTTGCTTCCTGGTCATGATCTTTTGTGCAGGAATAGAAACCCTGACTAAGACAATATATAAGAGATTATTTTTCTTAAAGTGTAGTACATAGTGATTATAAACTTAGACTCTAGGATTTGGTTTTGATTAATTACTGAATAGAAGGTACCTATTACCTAGTTTATCTGTGCTTAGTTTCTTCATCTATGTAATAACACTATTTGTGCAATAATGGTATTTATGTGATATGGGAGTTAAAATATCTACAATGTCTATAAAATGCCCCATGTAGATGTACATATAATTATATTAATGTGAAAATTATGAATCATCTATGTCGACAATATTACATCTATTTCAGTGACTATACATATTTTCGTTTCAAATATCTATCACTTTTAAGTTAAACAGGAAGTTCTACTGTAGCTTTTATCTGTCCGATTCACATATTTTTGGGACCTCAAGTCAGGGTTCCTTTGTGTAGCCTTGGTTTTCCTGGAACTAGCTCTATAGATCATATCGGTCTCGAACTCACAGAGATCCTCGTGAATCTGCCTCCAGAGTGCTGGAGTTAAAGGTGTGCACCTTGCTCCTTCTTGAAACACACATTTTCTTTTTTCAAAAATTGTAAATTAAATGGTTTTTATATAGTAGTCGTTTGGGTACTCAGATCAACTACTTTAAAGAGAGTTGAGAGTCTGACTTATTTATTTGGATACCTAGAGATAAATTACCCTCACTGAATAAGTACTTGAGAATTCTGCTCAAAATCAAACGGTAGTGATAGGACATTGGGCAAGTCTGTTGACACGTACTCTGAACAACAGAAATTGTTTCCAGAGCAACAGTACAAGAGCTGTCCTTGGGCATGTCTCAAAGGGCTGTTTGTAGGGATTTTGTGAGGTGTCTGTTAATCTATCATTTGTCTTCTATGAAAATCCTTCTGGAACTTGTTCCACAGCGTCTTCCACCTCTAAATTTTTACCCCATCCTGCACATAAAGGAATATAAAGTAGACTTACAAATCAAACATTTAATGAATAATGACATTTATGTTAAAACAATCCTTTGGCATACATGTAATTTTTCCACTAATTCAATATGGAAGCAAATTTGCATATAAATGTAATCTATACATGTGTTTTTTCATAAAAATTCAATCTTGGGTAAATATTTGATACTTCAGATATAAAGCATCTTCAATGTTTTTCAGAGTTGATCAAAGTTTTGATTCTTTTTATCCATGCTAAAGTTATCTCTTTGCAAAAATATGTATAACAGTGGAAGGAACTGTCCTAATGTCAAGCTCACATTCATTAAATAATTCATTAAGAAACATTCCAACAATTCAAACAGAAAAATTTAAAACCAGACATTCCTATACACTATAATTCAAAGACAAATTAATGTGATGCTTATTTGATGAGGGATGCCGGCAGGAAAATATTAAAAGTCTTTGTTTTCTATAGTTAAACTTGTAGAATAAAGGTGGTGCGATTCATAAGATTTCTTATGAACAAACTACACTGAGTTCACGTGATGCACACACTGGCGAGCCTCGCCAGAGGCACCACAGCTTAATCACACATTCATTACATCAATATTTGACTATGTAGTCAGAAGTTTGTTATCAGGCTTTTCAAGACTCCATATGGGGTTGCGAATTACACTTCAGAAACTGGGTTCTAAGTATACGCTTGGTTGAAGAATTGTATAGTTCATGTTCTGTATCCTTAAGCATCCTTGGCAGTAAGATGTTCACTCAGTAACTATTTGTCCATCAAGAAAGTGGATAAACTCTAAGCTATTTTTAGGTGTTATAGGTAGAGCAATCAGAAGTCATTAAGTACAAATTTAAAAAGTTCCACAAATTCCACAGTATACTTATCTGGCATCAACGGGAGGGACGGCCGTTGGTACTGTGAATAGTCAATGCCCTAGCATAGGGGAATGAGGCAGGAGTGGGTGAGGTAATTGGTAGGGGAACACCCTCATAGAAGCAGAGGGAAGGGGGAATAGGCTAGGTTGTTTGAGGAGGGGAACCCGGGAAGGGGAAGGGGTATAACATTTTGTAATGTAAATAAAAATAACCAATTAAAAAATACTGTATAAAACATTATACCTTCCAAAATATACCGTATAAAAAAGACAGCTTTCATCTCTCTTACTCTGTCTAGATAACACTAGAGACTGAGAAATTGAGAGAGTTACTCTATTAACACTAAGATTTTTTCCTCTGTTCTTAACCACACTCTGGGGCAGGGTGCTTAGACAACACCATCATGGCCAGTTCTGAGCCTAACTAATGAACTGCAGGTCAACTTGGCTCTGTCACCTACTCCTAGTAAGAAGGCTGGAATTTGTGTGAGGAAAGTGTGTGTTTTTCCTCACTGCAGTTTCTATCCAGTGACATCTGAGATTAGAACTTATTCCATCAGAGCCTGAGTCCAGTAGCGTGTAGTGCTTGTTTGGATAAACTACTTCCATCTCTTGTATTGTACAGTGTGGACCAGGAATGTGCCCTTCACAAATGTTTTTAACCCTTCCAAGGCCTTGTTGAGAAATGCTTATTATTATCATTTTGTAAATGGAAAAACAATAAGAGATGGGAAGGGAATGCAAGGTATCACTGTGATACAAAAAAAATTATACAGGAAGAATCCAAACACAGCCCAAGCGAGTATGTTTGTGATACTTGGATACACTGAACATGCAAGCTTTGTGATTTTATCCAGCTCAGTGGTCTATTTCCCTCTTAGAATCTTCACCCTTGCCTAAGTCCATCACTTTTCAAACCTATGTTTCCTATATTGCCCGATAGGACTTACTTATAGAGAGGAAAATTTCTGCCTCATTCTCCTCTGTTGCTCATAGAAACATGGTTAATACATGAAACTGAGTTTAGCTCAGATGTCAATTCACCCCAGAAACACCCTGGAGAGACTTTGGAATTATTCATAATTACCACAAATTGAAAGTGATGAGAAAATTGGTGTTATTTTCCTATCAATCTCCAGAAAGATTATTATGCTATCTCCTCACTACCAGATTTCTTTTTTTTTAAATCTTACTGTGAAAATTTATTCGTCAAGCTTCAACATTAATTCCTAATCTTTGTTTTTCAACATTCCAGCATGCCTCCAATTATCACAAGAGCTGTAGTAAAGTCCATAAATTGTGAATAATATCAAACATGGCTAAACTTTGTTTTAACTTTTTATTGTGGAAAATTTCAAATAAGTGCCCATGGTCATAGATGACTAATAAGCCTCCCTTTGTTCCCATCAATCCATGCTCAGCAGTTTTATTAACAAGTGTCAAATCTTACTCCATTTACATCTCCCACTCCTCCCACCAACCCTACCATTGTAGTACTGGATTGTAAATTCGTGACATTATAGTATGACATCCAGATTGAACTTAATTTTAAATCAGAATGTCCCAGAAAAGAGATAAAGCAGAGGGGAAAAAAGCCACACGGACAGTGGAAGACAACATTCAGAACACCCCAATGGAAATTGCTAGCTAATTTGTTTCTGAGATGATAAATAGCAAAGCTCTCTTTTTTGTTCACTGTATATGGAATTTATTGTTTATTATATTTTAGATAATGATTGACATGCTAGTGGCTTCGCCAAGTAACTCTGGTGAGGACATCAGACACCAGGGAAGACAGGACAGGATGAGTAGATTTTAGTAATCCTTAAATGGCATACCACTAAGAACCAGCGACGACTGTTACATTAAGCACTTGCTTTTGAGAGGACATCTCATTTTATAGCCCTGGCTGGTCTGGAACTCTATGTGTAGAACAGGCTGACTTTAAACACACAGAAGTGGGTCTACCTCTGCCTCAGGAATGCTGGGATTAAAGACATTCACCAACATGCTTGGTCTAAGCACTATTTTTCTCATTGCGGCTGGTCACATCACAGGCATTTCTTATATTGTGCTGTGGGAAGCCTTTCTTGTAGCAGTGATTTTTTTAACTCCAAATTGCGAAGATCACCTCAGTAGCATGCAAGCTTAGAGACTGTTCTATTTCCACTGAGGAAGAGAGTCACTTAGACTCAAATGTTTCTGTGCTTCTCTTCAGTAATTGCCAACAGTAGACTTGTGGATCTGTGCCTTTATTTATTTATTTATTTACTTATTTTACTTAAAATAACATCATTGAAATAAAGATTCCCTTTAAACATGGCTTTTGATGTTAGATTCCTTTGATATTAGATTCACTTTCTACATTATACTGTTTTACTCTGTGGACATGAGTGTGTTGGCATGTGTTCATCGGTGTGCATGTGGTATACATGTAAATAAGTGTGTGTAGTGTGTATGTGTGCCCTTTAAAAAATTCTTAGAAATGGTAAATATAGTTCCCCCTTTTAAGAAGGAGTGCACTGTCCACCATTTGGTCTTCCTTCTTCTTGAGTTCCTTGTGGT
>NW_022196896.1:95245350-95252505 GCF_008632895.1 Mastomys coucha | reverse complement strand
TGGGGAGGGGGTAGGCAACAGGGGTTTGTTTTTGTTGTTTTTGTTTGTTTCTTTGTTTTTTGGAGGGGGAAACTAGGACTGGAGAAATTTACATGTAAATAAAGAAAATATCTAATAAGAAAAAATAATAATAATAAACACAAAAAACAAATAAAAGAAATGGTAAATATATAATATATTTTGTATAATAAATTAATATAATCTTAATATAATATAAAATAATAAAAATAATAAAAAGCACACATGGGCTAGACAGAGGCACCTTGGATGTGGGAAGCTCTCAGGAGTCAGTCCAGATGCCCTTAGCAGAGATGCCCAACAGTGGGGACATGGAATCTGAAAAGGCCACCTCCTGTAGCCAAGAAGGACCTCCAGTGGATGGATAAGGACACCAACCCACCTACAACACTTTCCACCCAAAATTTGTCTTGTCTAAATGAAATGCAGGGACAAAGATGGAACAGAGTTTGAAGGAATGGCCAACCAATAAGCAGACCGACTTGAGACCAGTCCCATGGGCAAGTACCAGTCCTTGACCCTATTAATGATATTCTGTTATGTTTGGAGACAGGAGCCTTGTATAATTGCCCTCTGAGAAGCTCCTCCCAGCAGCTGACTGAAACAGATACAGATTCCCTGAGCCAAAAACAGACTGAGATGGAGGTGTGGGACTCTTACAGAAGAGTTTGTGGGAAGAATTCAAAGCTCTGAAGGGGATAGGAACTTCACGAGAAGACCAACAGAGTCAACTAATCTGGACCCCTGGGAGTTCTCAGACACCGAGCTACTAAGCAAAGAGCACACATGGACTGGACCAAGGCCCCCAGCACATATGCAACAGACATGTAGCTCAGCATCCATGTGGATCCCCCAGCAACTGGAGCTGGTGCAGGGGCTATCCCTAAAGCTTTTGCCTGGCTGTGGAATTTGTTCCTTGACAGGGCTATATTGTCTGTCCTCAGTGAAAGAGGATGCACATAACCCTGCAGAGAGTTGATGAGCCAGGGTCTGGGGGATATCCAGGCTGGGGGAGGATATCCAGGGTTGGGGAGATACCCAGGTTGGGCCCAGGCTCAACCTCTCAGAAGAGAAGGGGCAGGCAGGATGGAACAAGATATCCTGTGAGGAGGGCCCCGGACAAGGAGGGAGCATTTGGGCTATTAAAAAAGGAGTGAGCCCTAGGCTTTCTCACCCTGCTGCCATGCTTGCCACTTACTGACATGTCTACACTTTGATATCCCGGGCTTTTATCCCCTGGAATCATAAGCTAAAATAACCTCTTCCTTCTGTATGCTGCCTTGGTCATAGTGTTTGACCTCAGCAACAGAGAAGTGAATACACACAGCAATCACTTCATTGAGCCATTTCCAAGCCCTGTTCACAGTTCTTGTAATTTATCCCAGCAGAAATCTCCTATTCACAGTATTGTCAGTGATTGGTGATGCACCAACCCACCCACACCCATCCATACAACCCCCCCCCCCCACATACCACATGCACATACAATCTAAATACTGGAAGTTTAGTTTATCCAAATTAAAATAATATTTATTAATGTTATCCTTTTTACAATTTCATTTAACTCTAACATATCAAACGGAAAAACCTGTTCTCTAATAGCTGAGATCGATTTTGCAATCAATATTGCAATCTAATGGAAATTAACAGTCCTTAAAAATGCAATAGTTAAAAAAAAACAGACCACATGTCAGCTAACACAGAAAATACATTTTATATTTGTCTTTCGTGAGACGTTTTTAAAAGGCAAAAATATTTCTGTGATCTGAAGAGAAACCAGAGTCTCTTGGAAGAGAACTTCTGTAATCTCTCAAATTCAAAGCATACTAAGAGTAAGTAGATTTGGTTAAGAAGAGATGTTTTGTGTTTTGTTACATTTAACTTTATGATTAAGGAAATTAGCTGAGTGTAGGTATTAATGTACGCTGAATTAAAAGTTTATGTTTAGTTTGTATCATTTTATTTAAAAGACATGTTTTATGAACCAAATGTGTGGATACACTTCATGTGAGAGCACTGAATGTAACATGCAGTACTCCATCCCTCTTCAGTCTTTGTTCTCAAAATAACCCGGTTCATGCCCCGATTCTCGCAGTTTCTGACAAAGCTTTGTCCAGCCAGGCTTTCCCATGCCAAGGGTCATATACTAGAGTGCTGTACATGTGGTGATTTTACCTTTCAAAGAATTATGGTACATATTTTACTTATCCAAATGTTTTAAAATAAAATGAGGAGTGGTAAACAATCTCATTCTGGAGTACATCAACACAGAGAACCCTAAATTCTGTTGGAGTTATTTTGTAACTCTCAGTTACACACAGCATTGCCTCATGGACTAGTGCACTCACTTGTGGAGAGCAGGGAGCATATGACTGCCCTCAGGCAACTGCATCAGGCTAATGCCTTCCTATGACACAGACTACCGAAGTTAAAATAGCGGAAAGGTTTGCTTTGAATTGGGTGTTACGTGGGAACAGCGGTGGAGGAGAGGTGAGGCTGTTGCTATGTCTCCCACTCTCCTCTGTAAACTCAGTCCCTCCTTCCCTAAGCTTCCACATCCAGTCCACTTGACTCACACCTTCAAAAACACCAATAAAATCATGTAGTTAACCTTTGCACCCACAAAACCGGCCTTGTCCTGAGTGGATGGATGCTCTCTTTATTCCAATCTAGGCCTACCTGATCAGCTTACAGCCTCACTACCAGCCCCTTGGAGAACTGTCTCCTTCTGTTACTGAATTTGCTTTTTCTGGCTTTCTTATCTTCCTTGGATCTCCTTTACAGTCTGACATAATGTTATCAAGCTTGAAAATCAGAGCATTCCCTAGGATATGAATTATGTATGAAGACAGGTTGCCCAGTGAAACTAAGGGTATTTACCCACTGGAGCCTTTCCTTACTGGCTGAGGGAAGCCCATATATCACGTATACACTGCTCTCCACAAGGGAGTGCACAAGTCCATGAAAGAGGGGCATGTGCCATCGGTATTTACCAAATAACTGAAAGGTTCTCTATATTAATTTACTCTAGAGTGAGATTTTGTGTTCACCATTTCTCACTTCATTTTAAAAGTGAAATATGTATAGTAATTCATGGAAAGGTAAGATTACTACATACACAGTAGTCTAGTGTATGACACTTGGTGTGTCCTGGCAGCACAAGTTTCTGATGTCCACTGTTTGTGTTTCTCATAGGAATGTGGTCAAGCCACACAACTATTGCTTTAAGTTTACCTTAACTACTGAAAGACATCTGTTCTTCCAACAGTGCTGGGTAAGAGCTGAAGATAACACATTTTGAATTGGGGTATAAAAGGTGTCCATTCTATACCCCTCATACATAGTCATATTTTATAGCTTTTTAAAGTTTTAAAAAAACTTTTGGATATTATAATTATACCCATATACCCATATACCCTTACCTGCTCTTTATCAAACTTAAGGTCTTTTACTTCATTGTTATCACATGCATATACATACATACATATACACATACGCACATATGCACATGTACACATGTACATATATATTTCTATATACAACTTGCTCAGTCACTATACTGTTACACACATCCATATCCACATCCACATCCACATCCACTTCCACATACATATGCTTTCTTGACCATTTGGTATTGGATCACCAGTTGGTCTGCTGTTCTCTAAGAATAGACACCTCTCCTGCTCCAAGTATTACCCAGTTTCCTTTAGACTTTGTGTAGAGTTGAGGCCTTGTGGGCTCTTCTCTACCATTCTATCATGTTCTTTGTATTGCCTTTGTTTAGCTCTTGTTTAGGAAGTCATGTTGATGAGACTTTACAAGTATAACTTCTGCCATTACTAGGAGATCAATCTCACATCTAATTCCTTGATCTTCTGGTTCTTATAGCCTAGAGGTGTCAGAGTTAGTTGGAAGCTGGTGCATTAATACAATATGATATAGAAACAGATCTTACTTTTATTCAAGTCTTAATGAGCTGTAAAACCCTCACTGTTCTCAGGAACAGCTGTAGTGAGCATTTTTTTTTTCTTGTGGAATGTCCATCTGTCAATTATTCATCTCATTGTACAAATAAAAATTGGTATACACTTACTGATAAGTGGATATTAGCCCAGAAGCTTGGAATACCCAAGATACAATTCACAGACCAAATGAAGATCAAGAAGAAGGAAGACCACAGTGTGGATACTTTGGTCCTTCTTAGAAGGGGAAACGAAATACCCATGGGAGGGGATACAGAGACAAAGTGTGGAGCAGAGTCTGAAGGAAAGGCCATACAGAGACTGTCCTACCTGTGGATCCATCACATATACAGTTACCAAACCCAGACACTGTTGTGTATGCCAACAAGTGTTTGCTGACAGAAGCCTGATATAGCTGTCTCCTGAGAGGCTCTGCCAGTGCCTGACAGAAACAGAGATGGATGCTCTTAGCCAACCATTGGACTGAGCACAGGGTCAGGGTCCACAATAGAGGAGATAAAGGACTGAAGGAGATGAAGGAGCTTGCAGTCCCTTAGGAGGAACAACAATGTGAACCAACCAGTACCTGCCAGAGCTCCCAGGGACTAAACCACCAACCAAAGAATATACTTAAAGGGACCCATGGCTCCAGCCACAGATGTAGCAGAGGATGGGCTTGTTGGTCATCAATGGGAGGAGAGGCCCTTGGTCCTGTGAAGGCTCTATGCCCCAGTGTAAAGGAATGCCAGGGCGGGGAAGTGGGAGTGGGTGGGTTGGTGAGCAGGGGGAGGGCAAATGGGATAGGAGGTTTTCAGAGAGGAAGCTAGGAAAGGGAATAACATCTGAAATGTAAATAAAGTAAATATCTAATAAAAAATAAAAAATAGGGCCTGGCGGTAGTGGCACATGCCTTTAATCTCAGCACTTGGGAGGCAGAGGCAGGCGAATTTCTGAGTTCAAGGAAAAAAAAAAGAAAAGAAAAGAAAAGAAAAAAGAAGAAAAAAGAAAAAATACAATGCTGTATAACACTAATATCCAGAGAATGCAAAGTAAGACAACAGATCATTCACCCTTTGCATTAAAAAGTCTTGCTGTTTAGGGTAACCTTCTTGAAATGGGAAGAAGTGACTCTTGGCTCTTGCTGTTAATGTAAATACACCTTGGAGAACAATATTATGAAGCCTACTGTAAGAAGATGCTCATTAAGACCAATTAAGACCAATATTTTATCATATCTTATATATAAGGATATTTATGTATTTAAACCTAGAAGTTCCTGATGTGCTTCCTGCCTTTACCTAACTCCCTCATGGGTATAAGAACATTCATTAAATTATTGTTTAGAAGAATGAAATGGTGCAAATGTCATAATTGTCTATGAGTGGTAGCAGTTATAGAGTGATTTATTCACAAGGTAGAGCATTATACTGCAGTAAGAAAAGTGAATGGGTTAGCAAGAAATACATCTGTTGTTAATCTAATCATTAGTTCCAGAAAGAATGCTTTCAGTTATAAAAAATGGATACTTTATGCTATAACTTCGTTAAATTGGAAAACCCCATAAAGCAATAGTGCATATTGCTTATGCAAGCATCTGTATTAAATGAAGAAAACATACAAGGGTTAATTAATAAAAGCTCCAGGATAGACCAGACTATTTCTGACATAGAAAAGGTCTCTGAAATTTATAGTAGTCATAAGAAAAATAGTTAATTAAGTGAAATGTCCTGGTAGCTCTTTAGCACATCTAATTCCATCTATTGATGACTGACTTGGGTCATCAGTAGGATGAACTGGGTGTGAATTAGGAAGTCTCCTTTATCAAAGAGTCAGGAACCGGATGGTCCCAGGTGTTTTGTAACTTGTTTATAATGAGTTCACTTTTTCTTAACAGGCTTGTTCATATTTGCTTTCTTACCTCCCATGGATTCTGAAGCTTATGGTTGATAATTACCCGTATGTAAACAGTCCTACTCTATAAAGCACGTGTCATTTCATAGTTGTTCAGCAAGCTCGGTGGCATGCTGGTGTTGAGACTGGCTTTCATGATTATATTAAGGAAGTAAATTTCTGAAATATTAGCATGATAAGAAAACATATTACATGATATGTCATTTAAGGTGACTAATGACCTAAGACTTGTTCATTAATAAAAATGAACAAATATCAATCTTGAGACTTATTTTTCTGGTGAACTGATATTTTTGGTCATTGAAAAAATGAAATTTTGATACATATATAAAAGTTTCAGCCTAGGATTATAAACTCTGGGTAAATAGCTCATCTTTACTGCATCAAGGGGATGGAAACTGGAAGGCTCCATGCTGATTAACATTCTGAAAGGCCTCTTTCTTCACATTGCCTAATTTTCATGGTATAACTAGGGAGGATCAAATTTTAGGCTAACAAAAATCACAGAGCATAGGTTGAATTACTGACCTGGGTTAGTGCTTAGGACCTGAAGTGTGGTTTTGAGGGATTAGCTGAATCTCTCCTAATGACTGTGGTGAGTTACATTAGGTATTCAAAATCCACATGTGAGTGAAGGGTTTTTAGGCTTCTGAGACACAACAGAAAATGTTTAGCCATAAGGAATATTGAATGTAATTCTGATTTTGTACTATTGCTACATGTATATTTATTTGAATGTAATTAATACTCATTTATATATGAAAATGAAACACTCATGACATTACATGAAATGTACCCTTATTCTAGTATTTTAAATTTTCTTCAGAATTACTTAAGAGTTAGAAAATTCATTTGTAAGGTTGATGGAGTATTTCCAGATTTCTGACCAGCACTATCAAGGGGATCTCTGTAACTGGATCTGGGAGACTTGGTCTCCTGCTTTCTTCTGCCATCTAATTATCAATGGTAGTTGGACAGATTATACAGTTCTTCAAGTGTCTCATCATCTATAAAATGCTGAATGTGTGATGTTGTTGGGACACACATACTTAATAATGTAGATATTGTATTTGCCAAACCACTGGCTTATGGTAATCACGAGATTGGAGAAGTTGTCATGGGTGCATAGTGTCAGCATGCATCAGCTCTCAGTGTTCCAGCTGACTTGTAACATGTTCTACCGGATATCAGCTGTAAGTTTCTGTGCGGCGCTTCTGCTGCCTACCAGCAGCAATAACGACCGAACACCTGGACTTCTTCTCTC
>NW_022196896.1:95243344-95243799 GCF_008632895.1 Mastomys coucha | reverse complement strand
CTTGAGTATCTAATGCCTGCGCAACATTGGCTGAGATGTTGTTCAGGGCATTAGCTGTCTGTATAGAATTAGACAAGGTAATAGCTGAGGCAGTAGCCCCCACAGCAGCAATAGTGATGGTAGTAACAATAGCTGCAGTGATGCCAAAATCTCTTTTAGGCCTGAACAATGTCATGGTATTAGGGGCCTCTACGGGAACTGGTATATACCGAGGCATTCTAGTTACCATAGCCACAGGAAAAACCGTGGCATTCCAGCACAAGGCATAAAAGCATGTGTCCGGAGTGCATACTAATTTTTCTTCTCCCATGGACACACTCCCGTTGCTTACTATCCATAGAAAGGGAGGCCAGAGGCACACTGGCGAGACTGAAAATATCTTATTGGGGTAAGAGTGAAAACTAGATGACAAACCCCAAGTACCAGAATTACCACTGTTAGAAAAATCCATACTG
>NW_022196896.1:95242712-95242950 GCF_008632895.1 Mastomys coucha | reverse complement strand
ATCCAGTCCAGGGAAAAGGTCCTTCCTCTCCTGTGGATCCTTTACAAAAAGGTGCCTAGCGTGGTTGTGTGGGAGGGTTTCGGTCAGAGACTTGAGTGGGCCACCACCCCACAAGACGAGAACCGTTGCCTGAAAACAAACTAGTACCTCCATCCACAAACTTCAGTTGCGGTAGAAAATCTGCTGACTGTTGAGACAATTTGATACATTTTGTATCATCTGACCTGTTAAAGCTCAT
>NW_022196896.1:95150898-95236464 GCF_008632895.1 Mastomys coucha | reverse complement strand
GGAGCCCTGCTCATCCCCGCTTCAGCCCCGTAAAAAGCAGCCTGTGTCTCTGACAGACATCCGCCATCCTGGATACAATCGTCTAAGCGGCCGCCGCTGACGATCATATCCAAGCAGCTGCCTACAAGTTTCTTACTTTAAACACAAAGAATGATTACAGACATGTTAAAATATGATTGCATAAGACCTCAAAGCAGCTGGACATGACATGCTGTGGCTTAAATACTTTGTTTTGTTTTGTTTTTGTTTTTGTTTTGAGACAGGGCTTCTCTGTGTAGCCCTGGTTGTCCTGGAACTCACTCTGTAGACCAGGGTGGCCTTGAACTCAGAAATCTGCCTGCTCTGCCTCCCAAGTGCTGGGATTAAAGGTGTGTGCCACCACCGCCTAGCTAATACTTTGTTTTTTAATATGGATGTTTCTATAAATAGTATGCTATATTACCTTGTGTGACTTTCAATACTATAAAATTATATACATATTTTTTCAGGAGAACAATATTTTTGAAACATGAAAGATATTTTTGAAACTTATGCATAGATATCTAGACACATTTATACATAATTCATACATTTTAATTATTATAGCGTGGCATTTACTATTATGAATAATCACTCTGTAATTGGCTATTCTGATCTCTTTTAAAATGTTATGACAGTTGCACATTTTTGCCATTGAACTCTGACTGTGCATGACCTTCATCATTTACAGAAGGATACTATGTGAAAATATTAATTTTCTCTGCATTCCATAATGTGAAGGCTGAGAAATATTAGCATTGAATCATAGGCTAACATATCTATCCACAATCATACATTCTACAGCATGTCTAAAATTCTATCACATATTGCAATTGCTCAAAATACCAAATTTGGAGAAATTAAAAGTATCAAAGGGTTGATTCCAGACACATAGAGATTGTAGAAACTGTATAACCTGTGACTTACAGAAATTGTCTGGCATATGACCTTTTTATCTTTGAGATTATATTTGTGTGTCTGTTTTGTTAATTTTTGGGGTTTTGTTTTGTTTTGTTTTCATTGTCCTTCCTTTTGTATTTTTCCATATTACCTTCACAGAAATTTAAGACGAACGTGTTATTTTATGACCGAAAAATTTTTATTGTTAATTATTAAATTAAATAAATTCCTATGTATGCAGCTACCTTAATTTCCCTTCCACGACAGCAGCTTCATGGAGTATCACAATTGGATTAAATATCCTGAAATAATTCTGAAGGTGATGACAAAGAAACAACTGGGGTTAAATCTTTTTTTTTTTTTTTGGTTTTAACGGTTTATTATGATTATTTTTAAAGTATGAATCCATTAAACCATGTAGAAATTAGTCTGCACAAACAAAACATACTTTAAACATGAAAAAGCAGAGTGTGTGAGATCTTGTTGTTCGGGCACATCGTCATTTTGCAATAGCAGCCAAGTAATCCCTCACTTCAGTTGGAGTGAGCCTCCTAAAGCCAGCTTCATTGTAGATCCCAACTTCTATGTTATCTTCTGTCATCTGTCCTTCAAAGCTTTCCTTTAGGGTTAAGATGGCTGTATGAATGGCATTTTCCAGTTCTAGGTCTTCATTATATCTTTTCTCAAGGAATGTTTTCCCATTCACATAGTTCTTCCCCATTGCTGTGGCCTTCCAGGCAAAGTAAGCTCCAGATGGATCTGACTGAAATAAATATGGTCGTCCCTCATTCCACCCACAAATAAGTAAAGAAACACCAAATGGACGAACACCACCCGACTGGGTATACTCTTGCATCACAGATGCTACTCGCTGTACCAGCTGGGCTGTGGGAATGGGTTCTTGGTAGACAAATCTTAAGTGTAGAACTCCATACACATAAAAATGCACAGCAGTGTGTCATTAGAGCTCCTAGGAGCTCTATACAGCTTTCCCTCGTGGAGGAGGAGCAATGGAGTTTTGGTCACTGGTGCGATGCCTAACAATAAGAACAGATGAACAAAAGGAAACCTCGCAGCACATGGCAAGGTCCTAAATGAAAAGGGCAGCACTTCCCCCAAACTATTTTTAGAGAATGGAAACAGCGCATTTGTTTGTATCTCACACACATCCATCGAAATGAGAGAGAGATGAGTTTGAACTACTTTGGCAAAATAACTTTTTTTTTTTAATAATAGTCTTGGGACATGGGTAACTGATTAAATTATTCTTAGCAACAACTTTCTTAAAAATAATGAATTCTGGAGGCCCAAGGTGGGATTCAGCTCAAGGGGAGGCCCCAAGGCCTGATACTATTACTGAGGCTATGGAGCGCTCACAAAAAGGGACCTAGCATGACTGACCTCCGAAAGACCCAACAAGCAGCTGAAAGAGTCAGATGCAGATATTTGCACCCAACCAATGGATAGAAGCTGATGACCCCTGTGATTGAATTAGGGAAAAGCTGGAAAAAGCTGAGGAGGAGGGCGACCCTGTAAGAGGACACTGGACCAATAACCAGGCAGCCTACAACAGCTGATATGTGGCCGCCAGCACATATACAGCAAATTGCTCAAATGTAACATATGATCATTAGAAAGGGGAAGGTTCCATTAATTATTCATTACTGATATAGTTACTTTTCCCAGTACTGTAATAAAATACTGTGACAAAGGCAACTTCAGGAAGAGTTTGTTTGGACTCACAGTTTCACACTCTGATCCATCATGGTAGATAAGACATAGCGGGAAGAACTTGAGGCTACAGAGTCACATTTCATCCATTGTCAGGAAGCACAAATCCCTAGATGCCTGAACTCGGCTTGCTTTATCTTTTTTCTGTAGTATAGGAACCAAGCCCAGAGAGTGGTACCACCTTCTATAAGGGTGAGTCTTGTACCTCAGTTAACATAATCAAGATAATCCCTCACAGACATAACTATAGGCTAACTTAACCTAAATAGTCCCTCTCAGTTTTTCTGAAGGCCTATGTCCAAAGTGTTTGCAGTCCCTGTCTGGTGGACAACACTATCAATTATCATGTTATTAACATTTTGTTCCCTCCTATTCATTAGCATGAATGGAAACATACTGTTTATAAAGATATTTTACCCATTTTTACAGTCAGGAAATAAAATGAGGTTCAGAGAGATTTAATGACTTATAAAAAGTCATTTCAATGCTGGAATTCCCCATACATATTTACATTGAATTTTACTAAAAGTAATTTGGTTATATAATTGGTGTTTATAATCCATAATCTAGAATGACATGTTCTTTCCTATGTAACTGATCTTTCTACAGTACTTTACTGCCTATGAATACTGAGTAAGTATTTGCTATCAGAACTTAACCCTTCTTCTATCTTTCTCTTCAAAAGGGGAAAAATGATGACAGTAATTACTCCAATTAAAGGAAAGAGTAGTGACTTTGACCTTCCTCTAGATGCCAATATTTTCTTTTTTAATATTTAAATTATATTGCGTATGTTATGTTCAATCTCCTACCTTAAAACTGTCAATGATAAACTGGGAAGATGGCCCAGTGGGTAAATGGCTTGTGGCACAAGTATGAGGACCTGAGTTCAGATTCCTGACAGCCATGTAAAGTCAGGATGTTACCCACAGGCTTAAACTCAAACACCATGGAGGAGAAGCATGAAGGCCCCAGGTGTGTTCTGGCAAGCCAACCTAGCCATACCAGTTAGGTCCAGTTCAGTGAGAAATTCTGTTTGAAAAAAGTAAGACAGAGGGCTGGTGAGATGGCTCAGTGGGTAAGAGCACTGACTGCTCTCCTGAAGTACCTGAGTTCAAATCCCGGCAACTACATGGTGGCTCACAACCATCTTTAATAAGATCTGATTCCCTCTTCTGGTGTGTCTATATAATAATAAAATAAAAAAGAAAAAGAAAAAGTAACACAGAGCATGTTGAATAAAGCAGTTTATGTCAAAGTCTGGAATACATATGCATGTGTAACACACAGAAATAGGTGGGCATGTGTGTGTGTGTGTGTGTGTGTGTGTGTGTGTGTGTGTGAGCACGTAATACCCACATCACAAATCATTTTAAAGATCCATGTTAATATACTTATTTTCAACAAATTTTACTGTTTTAGTTACCTATCTACTTTTTCTTGGTAATTTTAAGTCATTGTAGAGAAAGTTCTTTTCAGCCACTTAGTTTAAGAGTAATTCAGTAATGTTCATCAGAGTCCTGACATGGAGAGCCATTGCAGACACCATTATCGGCATGAACATGGTCACTCTTCTGTTACCAATCTATTTTCAGAAACTCAATTTCCTACATTGGTGCTAGAGACCATGATTACATACTGCAAGGCCAATCTGACCCTTTTAAATGACACTGACTGTTTCATAAGAGAAAACATGGAAATATTTATCTTATGTTAGCAATATTGTTGACACTCTCAACCACACTTCTTGTCCTAAGTACTAGGACTACTCAAAGCTAATGGTTGAATGATGCTGACCTGCTAGCAAATCACCGCATAAGGATTTATTTATAATAGTGAGGCCACATTCTCTGGAAATGCAAAAGCTCACATTTTTTAAAAACATCTTATTATTAGAATGCTGGAACTATCTTTAATAAGTATTTTCAATGTTAGTTTATAGGGAAATAGTGTTTTCACCTTCGTTAAATTTCTGAAATTTTCCCTTTGTATGACCCTGAAGCCTAAACGTGACCTTTTTCGTATAAGGAAGAGTTTGTATAGTAGATTTTTTCTCTCTCTCTTTTTTTGTGCTTTTGTTTTATTTTTTTTAATTTTTATTAGATATTTTCTTTATTTACATGTCATATGAGATAGTTCCCCATTTCCCTTCTGAAAAAAATAACAATAAAAAACCCTGTTCCCTCCCTCCTCCCCCTGTCCACCAACCCACCCTCTCCTGCTTCCTGGCCCTGGCATTCCCCTACACTGGGGCAAAGAACCTTCACAGGGCCAAGGGCCTCTCCTCCCATTGATGACCGACTGACTAGGCCATCCTCTGCTACATAAGCTGTTGGAGCCATGAGTCCCACCATGTATACTCTTTGGTTGGTGGTTTAGTCCCTGGGAGCTCTGAGGGTTTGTATAGTGGATTTTAAAGTACTCTTCAATATAAACTACTCACGCAGTACCAGTTGATTCCCAAGTTAAGAAATAAATTCAGTTTAGATTCTACTTCTTCAGGAAACTATATTAGTATTTTCCAACAAATGTCCAAATGACTATTATAATACATATGATACATTGTAATACATTTCTCTTTGTTTACATTTGGTTAGGAAATTTATCATCCATTTCTTTAGCTGATGTTCTTTTACTCTATTTAGAGTACCTGTCCATCTGTCTCTTTTCACTTTCATTATTAACTGCTGCCATCACCTGTGCAGTCTCATGGTTAGATTAAATATTACACTCATTTTCCCAACTTTTTTTGAAAAAAAAGTTGAATCATACTTGATACTTAAAATCTATTTGCAAAGTATGCAGATGATTTGATGTACATCTACTAATTAGCATAACTATAATTTTTAATAGTTACCAATTAATTTTTTTCTCTGTGATCATCTCTCTCCCTTTATTGTTCTAGTAAGACAAGATTTATACTGTGGGCAAAATTTAAGTGAGTACCTATTAACTGCTGTGATTTGAAAGAGACCCCAGTAGCCTCATACTTGAAAATTTGGTTCCTAGTTGGTAGAACTGTTTGTGAAGGATTAGGAGGTGTGGCCTTTTTGGAGGAAATGTGTCCCTGGAAGAAGGCTTTGAAGTTTCAAGAAAACCCACATTATTCCCAGTTCTCTCTTCTCTCTCTCTCTCTCTCTCTCTCTCTCTCTCTCTCTCTCTCTCTTTCTCTCTCTCTCTCTTCTCTCTCGTTCTCTCTCTTTCCTTCTCTTGGCTGTTTCTGCCACCATGTTGGAGTGATGTTTTTGTAAGCTGTGTGAAGATGTGTCTCTGTCCTTTCTTACTTGCCCAAGGCACCTTTTGGTTGGTTAATATAAAAAATAAAAAATCTAGGGCTTATAGCAAAATGTAGACTAGTAAGGTGGGACTTGCAGACAGAGTGAGGAACCTGGGAAGGAGAGAGGCACAGGAGATTTGCCACTGAAGAAGCCGGCCTGGAAGGAAGGAGAGCCGACTCATCAGCCATGTGGCAGAACTTAGATCAGTATAAATGAGCTAATTGAGTTACAAGCCAGTGAGAAACAATGCCTAGCTATAGGGTCAAAATCTTATACATAAATACAGTCTCCATGTCATTTGGGGGTAACTGGGATGGACCTAGCAAGGCTCATGGTTACAGCAGCATGCTTTTGCTCCACCACCACGGAGTCCAACCCCCTTAAACCGTAGGCTCCGGTCATCATTTTCTCCCTTTCTTTTCTAAGTGGCCTTGTCGGTTTTTCCTCCTCTCTTTTCACAGCCAGAGAAATAAATACAACAGAGTTTGGGACCAGGAAGTTGGGCGTTGCAGGGACAAGTCTGACCATGTTGTTTTCTGGAAGAAGGTAGAAGAGTTTAGAATTTCAGACTAGGAGAGCAGCGGAATGTTGTTTGTATAGCTTAATAGGCCATTGAAGTGGCAGCTTGAACCATTAGTGCTGAGAGCTGTGTGGATGGTGGATGCCCTGCGCAAGAAGTTTCCAAGGGAAGCAACATTAACGACTGAGCTAGAAACCGTTTATGTGATATTTTGGCTAGTATCTGCCCTTGTCCTGAGAATTTAAGGCTAAATCGAAAAGTAAAGATTAAATTTATCTTTTGGCTGAAGAGTTTCCAAGATAACTTCATGCCGACTCTGTTCTATGGTTATTAATCTTCTGTGTTATGCGGGTGTGCAGCGCAAAGCAGCAAGTGGGTCACAAAGAAGTAGGAAGTGTACCGTTTGAACGGAAGAGGAACACGGCGGAATGTGACGTGAGAGCAAAGATTTATACTAAAAGAGATAAAGAGATCAAAACAGGACCTTATCAGCATTTCGATAGAAGGAGGGTGCCCTCGGTGAAGGATGCCACTCAACTAACCCTGTGACCCCTGAAAGGAAAAGGCCTAACGAATTTTCTTCAAGGAAAAAATCAACAACAAATGAAAGCAGTTGCAAATGTGATTCCAAGTGTCCTGGGTCCCCCCCAACCTCGAAGCTGAACTAAGTACTGTTGTCTACATGGTTTTAGACACAAGGACCTCTCAAGGGACTCATCTGCCACATACTTGGCCACAGTGGCTTTCCTTAACTGTGGCGGGAGATTGTAAAACCACTTTATTCTTGCTTTTGTTACAGTCTCAATACTGGACCCCCACTGGGACTCCTCTGGAATATCCTGTTGTTGTCCAGTATCATGGAGATCCTGCAGCTTTGATTCTGTAGGACCAGCCACTTCATGTGCTCCAGCAGTTCATTGATGGGATAGATATTGGTATGGGTCGATTCAAAGCCCAAGATCTAAGCCAACTCTTCTGTGGGGGCAGTTCTCAGAGACTTTGCCTAAATGAAGAGCGGGGCTTTTTTTTTTTGTTCTTCTGCTTTTGGTAGCTGGCAAGAAGCAGGACAAGCAGGGCGGTGGTGGCGCTCGCCTTTAATCCCAGCACTTGGGTGGCAGAGGCAGGCAGATCTCTGAGTTCGAGGCCAGCCTGGTCTACAGAGTGAGTTCTAGGACAGCCAGGGCTACACAGTGAAACCCTGTCTTGAAAAACCATAAAAAAAAAAAAGAAAAAAAAATTAAAAAAAAAAAAGAAGCAGGACAAGCGCTTTTCATGCTAACACCCTCACTCTTGACCTGAAGCTCAGCGCTCCTGCAATTAAGTCACCTAGGGCCAGCTTTCCAGCACTTTACAGGGAGGGGTAGGGTCAGCTTTCCTGAGTGCTACAGCTGATAAGGGGCAGAGCCCGCTCTCCTATACTCACACCACCGGGGCAAACTGTACTTTATAAGGGGTTACCATTAATAGATTGCCCTGAGTCTCAGAAAAGATGAACCTTGAAATTTAAAAAAAAAAAATGTTGAAACTGGGGAAGACTATGGGATCTTTTGAAGTTTGACTGAAGACATTTTGTATTATGATACGTGTAGGAGCCTGTGGGTGCCAGGGAAGTGTGGTGGTTTGGATGAGGATGCATCTCCCCCTTACCCCCCTCCCCCTCGCCCCCGCCTCCTTCATAGATTCCTATAATTGACTACTTGGTCTCAAATTGGAGGAGCTGTTTGGGAGATAAGGAAGTATTATTTTGTTGGTGGAGGTGACACCAGGGAGCACTTTGAGCTTCAAAAGCCGACACCATTCCCTGTTAACTCTCTCTCTCTTCCTCCTACTTGTGGATCGAGATGTGAGCTCTCAACTATTCCTGCCATCACACAATTGTGTGGGCTCTTTCCCTCAGAAACCATAAGCTCGATTAAACGCTTTCTTTCCTTTGCTTTGGTCACGGCGTTTTGTAATAGCAATAGAAAAGTAACTAAGACATGAATGATACTCACATTGGTCTACATTAGCTATGGAGAACCTCATGTTACATGAGTAAATTTTTTTAGCTTCTTTCGACCTATGCTTTGCATTGCTCCTTCCTTGAATTCTGGTAGCCATTATTACACCCTTTGGCTCTATGACTTCTATATTTGTATTCCAGACAAAAGTGTCATGTATTTGTCTTTTCAAAGAGGTTTTAACTTATTTTTAGAATACAACACCTTTACTGTTAAATTTATAATTCAATCACTTTAAGTACCCAGGAGGATTCCATTCATTTTTTAAATTAGATTTTAATATTTTCAAAAAGCAATTTATCAAATCACCCCCATTCTCCATTCTGTCTCTTCCAATATTTCCACTACCCCACACCACATGGAACTTCACCTGCTTTTTTGTTACTGTTTTTCGTACCTGGCATGATTCAGGTAACATGATGCTGTTCTGATTCATACATGGTTGAATAAGTGGCAGGATTTACAGATTAAACAGCTGAATAAAGAAAAATAAGGTATGGTCAACATATGGTACAATATTTTCTTTCCTTGTTTTCCTATAATGAATATTTAGGTTGTTTCTATAGCTTGTACTTGTGAGTAATGTTTCAGAGAACATAAAGGATTGTGATACCAATGGCTATGATTATGAAACCTAGGGGAAATAGGAAAGCATATCATTTACTGTTTTTTGTTTTTTTAAATTTTAGAAGCATCCATACTGTTTTCTATAACTACTATACATATTTACATTCCTGCCAACTATGCAGAAGTGTTCTCTTTTGAAATGTTATATTTTATTATTATTATTATTATTTTCTTATTTTTACACTCCTGATTTTTTGGGGGTCTGGGGCAAATTTGGGCAAGGTGTGATTAAGATAGGCTGCATACATGTATGAAATTGTCAAGTATATAAAGTTAACTTTTTAAAAAAAGTAATATCACATTTTGGCTTTTGGCTTTTTGGAAATACCAGTCCTGACAACCATGGGATAATTAATTGCTTATTGTAGTTTGTTATAAACATATATATACATACATATATATATATATATATATATATATATACATACATATATATATACATACATACACACACACAAACACACACGTATATATGTATATATACATATAACAACGCCAGGCAGTGGTGGCACATGCCTTTAATCCCAGCACTTGGGAGGCAGAGGCAGGTGGATTTCTATGTTCAAGGCCAGCCTGGTCTACAGAGTAAGTTCCAGGGCAGAAACCCCGTCTCAAAAAAACAAAAACAAGCCGGGCGGTGGTGGCACACGCCTTTAATCCCAGCACTTGGGAGGCAGAGGCAGGCGGATTTCTGAGTTCGAGGCCAGCCTGGTCTACAGAGCGAGTTCCAGGGCAGCCAGGGCTACACAGAGAGACCCTGTCTCGAAAAAACCAAAAAACTAAAAAAACAAAAACAAAAACACACACACACAAAAAAAAAAAAAAAGAAAAGAAAAGAAAACAAACCAACCAAACAAAAGGAATGAGCAGCACAGGGCAGACACTGACCATACCTAGTGATAGTTAAGTATAACTAACAGGCTAGAATGAATGAGCAGATACAAGAGTTGGGAAATGATGTTGGTTTCTCAGCCATTGTTCTCCCATCTTGCTGTTGTGTCTTTCTGTTGTGAATTGAGCAACTATTTCTCCCAGATACTCTCGATACAGTGTAGAGTTTTGGCAAATGGCCTAGAGTAATAACCTACCTACTATAGACTATGAACCCAAATAAATGTTTTCTCCAAGGAGGCTAATAGTCTTAGGCAAAATGTCATAGTAGCAGAAAACTAAAAAATTATCTAATGAAGAAGCAGTGTAGAAATTCAATGCCCAGAATTTAACTGGGGAATGATCATATAAGTACCCTGTACTTACAATATAATGACATTTATATCTCCAAGCTATAATTGAGCATATACTATATGATTGTATACATCTTGAAACACAATGAACTGTTCTTATCAGGGAGTGGTGAGATCTCTAAAACCCATTCTGTAGATCCCCTCCCCAAAGCCCGGACAGTAAACGCAATGCTGCCCACCTGTTGAACTGAACCGGTAACATTCAGAAGCTCCACCCCCATTGAGCAAGAAAGAAGTAACTGATTGGACTGTTACACTGACGTAGTTTGGGGGAAGGGTTTTGCCCCAGGTATTTTACCTGTTGCGGGAACAAAAGGTTATTATTAAATTCAAGATGGCTGAGTGACCAGACCTCGTGTCGTCTAATGTTTTAATTTTCCCACGTGGGTACGGTATAGTATGGCTAGCCTATCTCTTATTTCTCTTTCAATCTCTTCCTATCTATTTATTACTCCTATTACCAGAAGAACCCTTTATTTCATTTATGTTGGCGCTGGCTGCCAACACATTCCCAGGCAAGGACCAACTCTGCAAGCAGGACTTGATAAGGATGGAAGGTCCACCACTGAGATGACAACACTTTCTATAAGTCTTTGTTTCTGGGATTCATGTCTTATTCCATAGGACTATCCTTTCCATGTTATCAGTTTTGAATGTTTCGATAGTTTCCTTTTTTTTTTTTTGAAAAATTTTCCTTTTTTATTAGATGTTTTCTTTATTTACATTGCAAATTTTATCCCCTCTGAAAACCTATCCTATCCCCCCTCCCTCTGCTCACTAACCCACCTGCTCCCATTTCCCTGTCCTGGCATTCCCCTACACTGGGACATCAAGACTTCATGAGACCAAGGACTTCTCCTGTCATTGATGTCCCAAAGGCCATCCTCTGCTATGTATGCATGCAACTGGAGCCATTAGTCCCACCATGTGTACTCTTTGGTTGGTGGTTTAGACCCTGGGAGCTCTGGGGGTACTAGTTGGTTCATATTGTTGTTTCTCCTATGGGGCTGCAAACCCCTTTAGGTCCTTGGGTTCTTTCTCTAGCTCCTCCATTAGGGACTTTGTGCTCAGTCCAATGGATGGCTGCGAGCATTCACTTCTATATTAGTGAGGCACTGGCAGACCCTCTCAGGAGACAACTATACTTATCTATATCTGAAACCTCTCTTGTAATGCTTACCTTGCATGCTATCACATAGCCACTAGGCTATATCACATTACATAATGTTTATTCAGCACTTAACCATTTTTAATGTGTTCAAGTATAGTTAGGAAAATAAAAACGATTTCAATTTTTTTTTCAAATAGGAGGATATTTTGCCCCCATAGATCATTTAGCATGGTAAATACTCCAAATTACATCCAGGACCAAGGAGGATAATTTCCTAGAAAAAACTCAGAGATATCTGGAAAATCCCCATGTAGTAACCTCGACTTTTGTTTTAAGTTTATTAGAGACTGTAAGTTCTTTTTTTCTTAAACTTCTTAGGTACATTTTCAAACTCTTTTGCAAGGGTCTCTTATTGGTAAATTCCAACAGCAAGAACTCCGCTAAATTCAGTTCTAATCTTTTAGCTCTTGTGATACAGACTACACAAATGCCAAATTGTCAAAACTAATTCTAATAGTAATGTTTAGTTGTAAATATACATGTACTCATTGTGTCTGTGGCAACATGCTGTCAAAAACAAGACATCTGCAGCAATGAAACAAACTACTTTAAAGAGTAATTAAAATTAAGTGATATTTAACAGGTTGAGAACTATAGAAGATGAAAGTCTAATGATTATGAGGACATAAAATGCATTATTTCATATAAATCAAAATTAAAATGGATTAATGTATTTCAGAAAAATGAATTTTGCTAATGGAAAGCATCACAAGCTCCCTATTAGCAGAACTATAATTGAGAAATTAGCCTTAAAATCGTCATAAGACAGTAATGGGAAATGGGGGTTTATAGAAATGCAAAGTGGTAAGCAGTTCAAGGAAGGACGTCCTTCATAATCCATTTCCAGGGTAAATCATTTTTTAAAAATTAATTCACTTGGCTTCTTGTTCAGCATTTTTGACCTATTCCTAGAGTCTTTCTTTCCCTGTCATTATAAAAAACAACTTGATCTAAGTGCCATACAGAAAAGTTTTCTTGGAAGTCTACACATACAGTTCTCATGCAGTCACTGCTCATTTGCATATGCCACAAAGGCACTTCCAATCCGCTCATTCAACGTTCTAGAAATTGCCCTGACTCTTCTCACCCTCTCTGTAGTGGGATGAATGATCCTTACTATTTCTGCTCAGTTTACTGTCCATCTGATCTGTCCAGTATGTTGAGAGACCACAAGACTTCCAAGACTTCCAAGTCATGACCACAAGACTATTTTTGTCCTTGCCTTCAACTCATGTTAAGCAACTTTTCCATCCAGCTGTTCTCTTCTGATTTCAGAAAACCATGTCTTTGTCAGGCCTACAGCTCTTCAATATTATCCCAAGTGAGCTCATCTATTGGCAGAATGTATTCCCTAAACCTTGTCTACCAATACATTCTTAGATATTTTTATGAAGTTTTAGCCCTGTGAGAAAAAATCTCTGTTCAAAGTGATTTCTTCCACAACTCTGGATAATACAAAATTCCCTTTGTACACTTTGCTATGGATACAATGGCCATGTAGAGTGAAAGATGTCCATTGTAATAAAACTTGGGTTCATCAGTTTTCTAGATTTGTGATTTGCTGATATCTCTGGAAAGATTTGTACCTGAAGTCCTGTGCTATCTGTCTACCATTAAAATGGCAATGGGTCATTTATGCACTTAATTTACCAAGAAATACTCTCTCAGGCTCTTCCTGTGCATGCTGTACAAAGAGCAGTGTTATGAGCAGCATAGCAGAGTGTACATGACTGCAGGCTTCCAGCTGCTTTTCTTTAATGATTCTTCCAGTCCCTTGCCTTTAATCCCTATTTCATGAGTAGATAAGTCACATTATACACACACACACACACACACACACACACACGCATGCATGAGCATGTTCACACACAAGTGTATATGTGTGTGTGTAAGTATGACTAAATAAAATATACCTTATTGTAAGTAGTAACCTAGGTATAGAATGGTAAATATCATGTATATCTCCTCTATGCATAGATTAATTATTAGCTCCTTTTAGTTTTTTTCAGTATAATATTAGACTACTATTTCCATATAGAATATAGAAGATATGGGAAAGAGAGCAGATGCACCATCTTGTTACTTGAAACTAGCTGCACTAAGTAATTCCTTTCTTCTTGTAAGTATCTCATATTATTTCTGGACAGTTTCTTAGTGATCAATTCTCTATTTTTTGAACACCTTGTAAGAAACTTCTCAGACTTATCTGCACATAAGCTTATTTGATTTCTGTTCCTTGGTTACTTTTGCATTTGGCACAATATTGACCAAATCATAGAACTCTGATGAATATGGGGAATGGATTTCTGCACTGAGAACCATTCCCATATGAGGAAAATGTCCAAGCTGCAAAGTTTAATGTTTCCTTTTGCTACCTTCTTCCTTCTAGCCCTGTCACCACAATATCATGCCCAGTTACCAAAAAATGTAGGGTAGATAGTATCTTCACTCTGGTATACTTCTGTATCAATAAAAAAGTAACAGACTGGTTGAAGTATGCAAGGGATTGGAGGGAGAACCAAGTAGACAAGAATAGGAAGTAATGTCAGAGGTATGGCAGAGTATTTGTGGAATTGTGGGGCCAGTTGAAATACTGAGGCACTTAAGCTGTGGTCAACTTTTAATAAGATGAACTTCTTTACAGTCTATATTTGACTGAATTCATGTATTGTCTTACTTCTTCAGTGCTTAGACTATTCCAATCAGTATAATTAATATATATTGGAAGAAAGGACAGGAATTCATTCATCATGGGTCAGTAATATTTCTTTACTTATACCTACTTCATGAGCTTTATCCACTTGTCAGTTGACTCACCCTAGGAGTTTTCTTCATTTTTTGAGTGCTATACCCAGTGTAACAGTGAAAAGGCAGGTGTAGCTTCCCCTTTCAACATCCTTTAGATAAAGATACAACAGTAGAAGTGATGAATGCTAACTTTTATAATTTCAGGAATTATCACTTAAAGGAATAGCTGTGCTTATGTCATCTATCTATCTATTCTACTTGTTGCATAAGCATGCCCATCGTATCAAATGCATTCAAAGTTCCCTTTTCTCCACACCCTCACCTGGCTCATTTTGATAACAGCCATCTTACGGGAGTGACATGACATCTTATCTTGGATTTGACTTGCATTCTCTCCAGGACTGATGCTACTGAGCTTATTTTTCAGATAGTGCTTATTGCTTGCCGCCTTTGAGAAATGTCTATTTAGATGTGCTGCCCATCTATAGGTCAGTTCCTATATTCTTTTGTTGCTGAGTTTACTGAGTTCTTTGTACATTCTAAATGCTAACCTGCCCTGTCACTGTAGTTTATAAATCATTTCTCCTATTCATATTCAGAAGTTTTTTTATTATGATTCAGAAGTTTTCAATTTGATCTGATGCCCCTCCACACCACACTCACTGATGCTGGACACAAATGTAGCTTATGTTTTCTAGAAGCTAAAAAGGAAAATTTTAATCAGTTACACAACAAGAACTCCTGCCTATTGATAAAATGGATAAGCAGACTTGATCCATCTTATGGCATTTTGCTCAAGAGTTTAATTATAAAAATATCTTTGTGTTCCAGGAGTAGTCTAAAATGGATGGTAATCATTTATAGGATATCAAGTGTACTATGTTGAGCTGAATTCAAGGCTGTGATATGCCACTCATTGAAACTGAACATAGATTACAACACGTTGTTTTCTAGGATAGAACTACCAGGCTGGAACTCCTTCATGTCGTGGCATTAAATTGGAAAGAAAGAGTGGTATTGGAGGTACAGGGAGTTGTAGGGGAGGAAATGTGGGGTAGGTATGATCAAAACTCGTTATATGCATGTATAAAATTCTCAGACAATAAAAATAAAACAAAGTCATTTGGAAAACAAAATAGATGTATAACCCAGGATTTCCCTTTTTTTTTTTCTAACCCAGCAGGAGTGAAAAAAGAGAATACTTAATGCAGAAAATCAAGTAAAGAATCCATGCATGAAGATTTTAGAGAAGGAATCTCTGACATTCATTCAGAGATTCAGCACTATGAATTAAAAGGGATAAGTATCTTTAAACTCAGGTAAGGAGGGCTTTAGAGTCTGCTGCCTTTGGCTGCTTCTTCTTCTTCGTCTTCTTCTTCTTCTTCTTCTTCTTCTTCTTCTTCTTCTTCTTCTTCTTCTTCTTCTTCTTCTTCTCCTTCTTCTCTCTCCCTCTCCATTCATCTATCTATCTATCATCTATCTATCTATCTATCTATCTATCTATCTATCTATCTATCTATCTATCTATTCTTCTCCCATAGAACCATAGAATACATCTTGAGTTTATCCTCCCCCTCCCATTCCTTCAAGTTCTACTTCACACTCCACTTTCCCCCAGATTCATTCCTTCTTCATTTCCTTCAGAAAAGAACAGGTATCCCAGGGATATAACTTAAAACAGAAGAACAAGATACGATAAGATGAAACATCATCTTTGATCATATAAACCCTCATAAGAAGCCTGGGCAAGGCAACCCAATAGAAGGAAAATTGTTCCAAGAGCCAGCAAAAGAGTCAGAGAAACCCACTCCCACTGTTAGGAGTCCCACAAAACAGCAGGCTAACAACTGTAACATATATGCAGAGGATCTAGTATGCATGCATCCATGCATGCTCCATGATTGCCACTTAAGTCTCTGTGAGACTTCCAAGCCTTGCTCAGGATTCTGTGAGCCACTTTCTCCTGGTAAGGGGGGTACCTCTGGCTCCTGGAATCCTTCCTCTCTCTCTTCCCTGAGTTCACTGAGTTCCAGAGGTAGGACCCAGTGGAGATCTTCAATTTGGGCTCTCTCTCTCTGTTGTTTGGCTTCAGGACTCTTCATCTGCTTCTATCACCTGGCAGAAAAATCCTCTGTGATGATAATTGGGCTACACACTGATCTCTGAGTATAATAAAATATCATCAGAAATCATTGATACTTTTATCCTAGGTCCCTGGGCTATCCAGGCTCTAGCTCCTGGCCACACAGGCACTGTCAGTCATGGCCTCCCGCTCTCCTGGTATGAGCCTCAAATTAGACTAGTCATTGGTTGGCCAGCCATACAAGTTCTGTGCCTCTACTGTCTCAGTATATTTGTAGGTGGGATAGACTTTAGGCCAAAGGCTTTGTGACTGGGTTGGTGTCTCATGTCCAACCACTGGAAGTTATCTGGTTACAGAAGATGTCTATTCAGGCTCCATATTACTAGAAGTTCTCAATATGCTCACCCTTTAATTTGCTCTGAAGGGCAATTTTCAATCCTGCCATACTGTTAAAAAAGTGGATACTTATTTGGTTTAAAAGCTGGGTCTTTGTTATCTTGACTCCACAGAATTTTCAATATGCCACAAAATAAGAGACACCCAAGATTCTAAGGCCCATAAATCACCGCTGGCACTGTGGTACTCATCTTTTAAGGATCTACATATATTGCATGTGAGTGAGTAGCTGTGTGTGAAAGTGTGCCACATGAATGACTGGTGCTGTCAGAATAGAAGAGAGTGTTGGATCCTCTGGAGCTGGAGTTTCAGATAGTTGTGAGCTTCCATGTGGGTTTTGGGAACCCAACTTGGTTCTGCAGGAGTGGCAAGTGCTTTTATATGTTGAACTGATGATCTAGTACCAGTGTGATCCACCCTATCCAAGTGCTTGAAAGTTTTTTTAAAATAATCTATATTTGTCTTCTGTTATCTTAATAATTGTATTGTGAATATTTTATGCTGTTAAATGCTGGCAAAACAAATATACTACTCTCAATGGCAACTTCTGTTTTATTAAATGAATATAACTTGATGTAGGCATTTGTCAATCTTAATTATTTTATATGTAACAGTGTTGACCATAAATATCAGTTAGTCTATAGCAACTTAATCATTATACCCACAGATAAATGTAAGTATATTCTACATATTTATTAAGGAAATTTCTCTTTGAAACAGATGGTGACCACTATAGAATACCACAACTAAGCAAAATGCATGGTTGTAGATCCCAGTCCAATGGAAACATCTGCAAAATAATCCTTCACCTAAGGCTCAGTTCTGAACATTTTGGGGGATAACTTGTCTGAATGTTTTGTCATACTCTTTTTTTCTAGAATTAAAACTACAAGGTCAAAAGCAGGTATGCTCTTAAATTTTCTGAATATATTTCCAGATTTTCTTCTCGAAAAAATGTGGCAAATTGTTCTTTTTTAAAAGTATATTGAAAGTTGGTTCTTTCACACAATGTATTCTTGTTTTCTCTTTCCTCAACTACTTCTGGATTTTCCCCACCTCCCTACCCACCCCAATTTCTACCTTTTCTTTGGCTTAATATTCTCCAAAATAACACATTTGCTAGCTGCTCATAAATAGTATTTTTGTATGTCAATAAAAACTCAGTATGGTAATTAAATTATAGTTTATTAAATTAGTTTGCATGTTTGATGTGTTCAACACATACATGAAACATGAAAATTTCTCCATGACTTTGCATACTGAATATTTTGTAGGAATTTTTAGGAAACAGGACTTCTGGGAGAAATTCAGGGGTGAGATTTGGCTGGGAAATATTGCCAGTCTCTTCTCTTGCTATGTTCCTGTGTTCTTTAGTTAGGAATTATATTGGTTGAGGGAAGTGGCAGTAGTAGGTGTTTCTCTAGTGCTTATAAACATACCCAGCCATGGGGAGTTGGCTGGATTTACCATACCAGGTACGAACTACCAGCTATTGAGCAACCCTTGAGTCAAATTAAACAGCCATTGGTTACTTCTTTGATAGGTGCCATGGTTGCCTGCCTGAGCAATGACATGCTGCTGTGCTGATGGTTATGAAATCCTCAGAGGAGATTGGTATTATTGGGTTTAACAATGTTGATTGAAAAAGTAGAGTTGCAAGAATGTCTATGGTGTAACTATAAGTAGAGCAAATACTGTTTTATTCTGTCCTTTCTCCAAAATCAGATACTCAGTCATTGAAGCTTCATATTTCACAAGTAAATTTTACTTATTAATTTTTGCATTAGTTGCATTTGATCATATCACCACAGTCAAATGCCTGACAAAAACAATTAAGAGAGTAAATTGTTATTCTGGTTCACAGTTTGAAATCATAATCCTTCACTGCAGAGACATTATGATGTGAGAAGAGTCAGGAAGCTAGTCACACTGGATCTGTAGTCAAGAAAGAGAATGAGATGAATGATGTTAGGAAGGTCCTGAGGTTAAAATCCTGTTCCTCAATTGGTCCTTGATTTGTCAATAAAGAAGGCAGGGGGTCAATTAATAGGTGGAAGGTACAGGTGGGACTTCTGGGTCCCAGGAGGAAGAGGGAGATGAAAGGGAAGGAGAGAGGCTTTTCTGCCATGCCTTGGACAAAAAAGCAACATAGCTGTCATGCAAGGCCTCAGGGAGAGCTGGGGCCTGCAGCTTCTGCTATGGGTGAGTGGCCAAGAATGTGGAGGAGAGACAGTGATAATAAATTGGTAAAGGCACACTTTTCCAGGCAGGAGATAGCTTATGCTTAGCAGGCAAGTTAAAGTAACAAGGCTGAGTATGTGTCTTTTATTGGTAGATTCGAGGTTCTCAGGTGTGGGCTGGTAGTGAGACCTCCAAGACAAAGGCAGGAAGAAAGAGAGTTCAGGACAGAGCTGGCATTAGCTGATTCTGGAACTGAGCTGGGTGAAACACAAAGAGCTGGGTGGGGCTGGTAGCATGGTCACCTTCCCAGGCAAATGCTGTAGCAATTTTTAATACTACACACAATATTACTACATCTTATATTCTCTTTTCATTCATCCTGAGACACCCCCCCAGCCCATGGAACAGTACCCTTCCAGCATTTAGAGTGAGTCTTCCCACCTAGTTAACATAGGTATAGAATCTCCCTCACAGACAAGCCCAGAGAATTGTTCCCTACATCCTAATGTTGATAATCAAAACTAACTATCACAGCTATAAATGTAGTTCATAATGAGAACAATCTCAAAATTGTGTCCCGTATCCTCCAGAAAGTCTATAATGGAACTATCATTCCAGTAGATAGAATGGACAACAAATTGAGTTTCTTTTTTTTTTTTTTATTTGTTTATTTTTATTTTTTATTTTTTATTAGATATTTTCTTTATTTACATGTAAATTTCTCCTTTCCCAGTTTCTCCTCCAACAAACAAACAAACAAACAAACAAAATTAACAGGAGAAAACCCCTGTTGCCTACCCCCTCCCCATGCCTGCCACCCCACCCTCTCCCACTTATTGGCCCTGGCATTTCCCTACACTGGGGCATAGTAGAGGATTGCAAATTGAGTTTCTTAAGAGATTAAAACACTGAAGCAGGATATCTGTACTGGATAGTTTATATCAACTTGACATAAGGTAGTCATCAGAGAGGAAGGATCCTCAGTTGAGAAAAGCCTCTTTAAGATCATGCTGTCAGGCATGTTCTTAATTAGAGATCATTGAGGGAGGTCCAAGTCCATTGTCAGCGATGCCATCCCTGGGCTGGTGTTCCTGGGTTCTATAAGAAAGCAGGCCAAACCAGCCACATGGAAGCAAGCCAGTAAGCAGCACCCCTCTATGGCCTCTGCATCAACTCCACCTTCCAGGTTCCTGCACTGCTGTGGAAGTGTGAGCCAAATAACCCCTTTCCCCCTCCAGTTCCTTTGTTTAAGGTGTTTCTTCTTAATAATAGAAACCATGTCTAAGACACATACTAGAAAAAAAAATCACTCATTTTGATGCATTCATGTCTAAAGATGCACAAATGTATCTAGAGGTAGAATATATGACATTCTTCAGCATTGGCTAATAACATAAATATTAGCCTTGAACTCTCAGGAAATTCCGAAAATGTGTTTTGTCTAAGAGTCTGTTTGGCCTCGTTGCCTCTGAGATGCTAAAGAATGTCATAGCCTTGACACTCTTCTTTCTTACTGCAATTAGTTTATCAACGTCTCTCCTATGAGTTTATTTTCTTTGTGAACTATACTTGAAACTGCAACCTCAGCTTGCTTCCTGTAGTTCTTAAGAAATTACATTCTTTACTCAGATATTAGTCCCTTCTAATGACTGACTAATTGAAAAAAAGGATACTCCATTGCAAGTTCATTTTAAAAAACAGAAGCAAAAAGGACATTTCATTTGATGATGGGAGACAGAGTAGAGACTAAAGAGCATTGTGAAACAATTTATAGCCGCAGGTTTTTAAAAGTTGTGATGTGCCATGAAACACATGAAATACAAGCCATGTCTTTTTAAGAGTTTTCATCTTAGGATTTTGAATAAGAATTTGTGGGGCAATGGTCTGTTCAGGCAACCCGGGCCCAGTTGAGAACAGGTCTGGAACTCCAGAGCTCCAGTGGGCAGTAATTTCTGCCTGCAAGGGATGAAAGGAGTTTGGCCACACCTCCTGGGTTCTTGGCTCCCATTTCAGTCACAAAGTCTCATAGCCCACCCACCCCCCACAGGAGATGTGTGTTGTATCATGAAGACAATGCCCCAAGCTCCCAGCATTCTAGCTGGACCCTACCCCCAGTCATCTGACCACAGCCAGATAGCCCTGCCTCATAACATAAGGGGCAGTTTTCTCCCCTTCTCTATCTCTTGCTCTCCTGCTTTCTTGTTCTCTTGACCTCCTCTCTTTCTTGCTCTCCCCTCTCTCTTGCTTTCTCTCTTGCTCTTCCTTTCTTGCTGTTTTCTTTTCTTGCCCTCTCTCTTCCTCTCCTCTCCTCTCCTTCTTCTCCTTTCTCTTTCTCTCCACATGGTCATGGCCAGCCTCTTTTCTCTTTTCTATAATAAAATCTCATGATTGCCTCCTTTTAACTAACACATCACGCAGCTCCAGCATCAGCATCAGCAACAGCTCCAGTACCAGCAGCAGTGAGACCTGGGCCCACAGAATTCAGAAAAGTTGCTACTTTATCCTGCTTCATTTTCAGTCCATTCACCTCAATTACCCAGGGACATAACAGTAATTTACCAGGTAAGAATGGACTTCATAACCTTTGACCCTTCCTATTTGCACTCTAGCTACCCTTGGGTGTCTTCACTTTAGATTAGCTAGTGTTTTATCTTTCTTTTTTAGATTTGTAGATTTAGGTTATCCACCTTTGTGGATTTAGAAGCTCATTTAACACAGAATTCTGCCAGATTTTCCTTGGAGTCTTAGATGGGTTTCTCTAACATATATTTAAAACTTAAGCAACCTGATAGAACAGTTGTGTATTCCTAGCATGAGGTTAAGTTTCCAGTAATTGGGAGCAAGACAAGAAATTGACCTAGTGCATGCCATAAGCTCTGTCTTTTCTAACTAAATCTTTTTATTATTTTTTCAAAATTACATTTATTAGCATACCAGACACATATATTAATTGGAAAATCTGGCCCTTGTAGGAAAGAACAAGATTTTTTTTTCTTTGCACACAACATGTTGTGTTGTAGAAAGTAGTCTCAATAAATACTTTCATTGTATGTTTATTAATATAGTATAATTAAGTAAAAACAATTCCAAAGACACAAATATGTTATTTTTGGAGTATACCCTGAGCTACTTCTTTATTCATGAGGATGCTAAGTGTTTAATATATTAATTTACACAAATATTTTATACAAGATTATTTATTGCAGGGATATTTTAAGTACTAGCAGTACATTGTGGTATCACATATAGCAAGTATTAGAATAATACATCGTTTCTCCTCTCACAAAATACATAATTTTTTCCAAGATTTAAAATAAGGCAATGAGGAAGAAAGATCTGTTTTTACATATATCAGGTCACATTATGTCGATAACTGAAAAAGTAAATCACTTTGCATAGATTGCTTGTGTTTTTTTTTTTTTATTCTCTACAATGATTGTTTCAGATAGAAGGAGAACTTAGTGTTTACTGACATAACCATACCCCATTTATCCAACGTAGCTTGCCCTCCCTTCAAGGACCAATGTTTACAAACAACAAATAATATAATGAACCAGAAGTTCTTAACTTGTAAAATATGAATTTAGTTCATATGAATTATGTAAATAGTGTCTAACATTCACTTGACATAAATCTTCCATGTATCTGGCCTATGTGTAATTGATTACAAAACATACATATTCTATAATTACACTTTTTGTAAAATGCTCATATCAGAGAAAGAAATAGAGGCATGAGGGACCATAAGGGCAAGGAAAGAGTATTATCTGGAGATAACAGTGATTGAGTTGCTATTGCTAACTGCTTGGATTAGAAAAGACTTATGATCTTCTATACTTTTCTGTAGGTTCAATTTTTTTAAAACCAGGACAATATAAAGAAAATAACACAGCATGTGCCTCCAGACAGTTCTGCCTTTAAGATCTTTGTGAGCCTAAAAACTAAATCTACTGTCCTCTACTTAGGACAACATTGGTTGTTTGTTACTTAAGGGTATCCAGGAATGCTCTGCTGTATTAAAAAAAAATACACTGCTGAATGAAACCCTGTATTTATCTGTTGAAGATTCAAATTAAGATACACATACTCTGGGAAAGGGTCATTCTATCACAGATACTTTATTGGGTTATACTTTCAGGTCATACTTTGTTTAGTAATATGAAGTATTGATCTACCAAAATGTAAAATAAAACATTTGCTAAACAAATGTTTTCTTTTGGTTATGAATTAGCTGTGTACTAAGACAAGACCCTAAAAAAATTTGTACTAGATATTTTCCCCAACATATGAGATTATATCTGTTCTCTGAGGGTTGAAAGTTGGTACATCTGTGATTGTCTAGAGTAAAGAAAATGCTTCATGGTGTTCACACAGTGTAATGGTTGATCATTGTCAGCTTCACTAGGTTTGAAATCACTTAGGAGACACATCTCTGTGAGTATTTCTAATGAAGTTTCCATACAAGTTTAACTAAAACATGAAGATCTTCTTAGATAACATCATTCTATGGGTTTGAGTCTTAAATGGAAAACAAAGGCAGTGAAGGCTTAGATTTTTCAAAACCTACATTAATGAAGGTTACCAAATGCTTTAACCTGACCCCTCTTCTAGCCCACTGTCCAAAGGTAGAGGAGAAAAGATGCTAAATAGGACAAGAGGACATGGACCTATTTAGAAGTAGTTCTTTGGAGTGATTCCATAATCTGTTGTCAGAACACAAGCAGTCCAGTTCAATAATGTCCGGATACCAACAGTCTAGTTTAAAAAAGTGTCACCAAACAGGAATCAACAGTGGTGGCAAGATCCAGCAGAAACAGCCAGGCCTCTGCTGAATTGGCATGAGCCAGCAGGAGCGACCAGAACCAGCAGGAGTACCAGGAGAAATTCTCTGCCATACGTCTCCCAGTGAAATAAAAATAAGTAAAGAGGTGAAACCAAGAAAGCATTGCATGACAAGCAGTATAAGCACCCAGTCACTGTCGGTTGGGTCCTTCTTATGCTCTCTCCAAATGTGTCCTCTCCTGGGTCTGCTTCAGCAAAATATCACATGAGTCTGCATCACATAACACAACCAAAAATTTCTTCCTCAGACAGGGCTTGGGGATAAGGCAAGAAAGCAAGCTGAGCATCAAAATTTATCTTTCTCTGCTTGTGGATAGTGGGATTCTGTGTGACCAGATGCCTCACTCTCCTGACACCACAGCTACAGTCACACTTGTTGCCACAGCTTTTCAGTCATGATGAACAGGACCACCAGACGGTGATTCAAATTCCCTTAAGTTGTCTTTGTCATTTATTTTTCCATAACAAGGGGCAAAAGGAATAATGGCAATCATTTGTTCGTAGTGCAGGCATGTAGATTCTTCACTCCAGATTTTATGGGGGTACATGAAAGAGGGGGGCAATAAAGAGGATTGAAATGACATTTCCAACTTAGTCCACTTCACAGTCATCCAGAGAACCAGGAACTCTAACTGGTAGAAAAACAGGAATTAATCAATTCATAAATTACCTGAGTTATCATAATGACATCTTGGTAAAATATCATACTACCCAGATTCAGGCAAGAAGCTGATGCCTAAACTAATTTTCTCCTTCCTGCTACTGGACCCTCCATAAGTTTCAAAATTTCAGCTTGAATTCCTGTAGTTTTTATGGAGGGTTAGGTATCTGACTATTTTTAAAAGACTTTTTTATTTATTTTATGTATATGAGTACACTGTAGCTGTCTTCAGGCACACAGAAGAGGGCATCAGGTCCCATCACAGGTGGTTGTGAGCCACTATGTGGTTACTGGGAATCGAAATCCGGACCTCTGGAAGAATAGTCAGTGCTCTTAAACACTAGGCCATCTCTCCAGGCCCTGGTATCTGACTATTTTACTAACCTTTTTCACAATGTTTTGTTTCATCTTTTGCTTCTTCCTATTCCTATCACTCGAGACAGCAACACATGGAATATCTAAAGCCCAGTGTCTATATTAACTTCCAAGGTCAAGAAGACTTAAGGTCCTAGACACTTTGGGAAGGACACGCTGCTCAATTTCAGAATGTGAGATTTTTAGTAACCAGGTACATAATATATATATATAAGAAAGAAAGAAACAACAACAACAACGACAACAACAATCTCTTTTTTATTTTTGAGGACCTTTCCTTTTGTATGTCTCTCAAGTCTAGACAGTCACCAGACATGAGCTTGTCAAAGCAAAGTGAATCTTTAATATTGTCAAGGTTTTTGCAAGCTTTGTACTTGAAATTTCAGTTTTGCTCAGTGTGATTGTAAGCCACAGAAAGTGGCTGTGGCTTCTACATGGTAAAGAAAAGTTTCTTTCTTTCTCTCTCTCTCTCTCTCTCTCTCTCTCTCTCTCTCTCTCTCTCTCTCTCTCTCTCTGTGTGTGTGTCTGTGTGTCTGTGTGTGTGTGTGTTGGGGTCATAATGACTTAAGGATGGGAGTTCACAGATCTAATACAAAGCTGGAAAGTCAGGTTCAAAACCACTCAGGAATCATAGTGCTTCTAGAACAATCACCTGGAGAAAGTCCAGTGTGCAATTCATTTGCAAGAACAATATTTTCAGTACCAGTTTAATATCCCTCCACTGTGAAAGAAAACTTCAGCCAACCTGCAACATTCGTTTAAGATTCAAAGGCTCAAGGAACATATAATTAATTTAAAAAATGATGAAACTGGGTGTATCCTTGTGATTAAATTCAGTTGAAGTATGACATACAAAAAAAAAAAAAGTTAACAATTTCAACTGTGGGTTTCTGGATACATTGAAAACTATAATTGCCCTCTCCAACCCTGATCTCCATTTCCCTCTTCCTATCCCCTTTATGCTTTCTAACTTCCTGTATCTCCTCTACTCCCTCATCTCTTCCTTTCCCTAAACACCTCTCTGGAAATGAGGGCATTTCTGTGCTATACAAGTCTCTACCACTGAGCTGTACATCAAGTTTTAAATAGGTTCTTTGAAAATAGTCTCACCAGACATGTGGACATAGACATAGGCTGAAGTCTTGGTTTGAACAATGTGTGTGTGTACAAAATATTGCATATGTATGCAATATTTCTTCTTATGTAGGAAAAGTCTTATTCTTAATGTTGCACATCATTTTTCACGTTGAATTAGTTTCTTAATTTTTAGTTTACTTGTGACACGACTACTGTGAATATGCCCAAAGAAACATGAAGCTAGCTTTCCTTTGGACTACTTTTGTTCCAAATCCCTTTTGCATTGTTTTGAAAGCCTGTGAGGCAAGTTGAGGTGACTCAGAGCTGCACACAGGTGAATCTGATTAGGTAAATAGAATATGATTCAGAATGAAGAACTGCTCTTTGCCTAAGTAAAACAGTGACATCTAGTGCCTGAAAAAAACTATTGTCCCTGGATTCGAAAGATCCTTTGCCTGTAGGTTGGTTGAAGATAAATGAGGGAAAAGTCACATATTTACAACGGTTTCCTAGTGACTCCTCTTCATCCTTATGACTGTGACATTAGACTGTGCACCCCTCTCTGTCAGCTCACATAACTCTGGACTCATTCTATCAATGTATGATTTTCCTCTCTACACTTCTCAGGAAGTTTGCAGATTAATGCTAATTCTGTACTTCCCCAAAATGTACCCTTAACTTTGGCAGACTCAAATTTCTCACTCTCAAAAACAGAATTAGTGGGCTTGGGGAGATGGTTTGTGTCTATAAAGTGTTTGCTGGTCCAGCATGAGGACCCGCGTTGAATCTCCTGCACCACATAAAAATCCAGGTGTGGCATACACGCTTGTCTTCAGAGTATTGGGGTGGCTGAAGTGGCTAAATCTCTTGTGCTTGACGGCATTCAGTCTAGTGAGACCCAGGTTCTGGTGAGCTGTTCCTGTTTCAAAGGATAAGATAAAGCTGATTGAAGAAGACACTGGCCATTGACTTCTGTGCCTCTACCATATAAGCAAGACTATGTGTCCTGTAAACCGCAGTCATGCAGTCATTTCATTGTCTGATACAATTGTTCTCTCCTATTATTCCTTTCATTTCTCCTGCTCTATGCGGTACGATTTATATTGCTAATATGTTCAGTACTGTTTAGTAGAATACTTAGTACTACTTAGTAGTACCAAGTGCTTTGTGCCTTGTGCCCCAAGGGCCTCCCCCTTACTGAGAAAAAAGAAAAATAAATTATAAAAATAAACAATTTGAAGGCTAATTACCTACATTTAGGCAACAATGCTTATTCTCCACCAGATATTTTCTACTCTAAATATTAAAAATAGGACACAAAAAGAAAGTGTATTTTTATAGTTAAGACTAAGAATATCAACAAAAATAACAAAAGTGAGCTGTGCAGTCATGGGGCATGCCTTTAAACCCAGCAATTGGGAGGTAAAGGAAGGCAGATCTCTGTGAGTCAGAAGTCAGCCTGGTCTACAGAGTCTACAGAGTGAGTTCCAGGACAGTCAGATACACACAGAGAAACCCTGTCTCAACAACAACAACAACAACAGCAACCAACCAACGAACCAAACAAAAGAGCAAACATGATGGACACTAAGCAACTTGGATGATGTTCAAGTAGGACAGCTTTTTCTGCTACACTGCTTATTACAATTATAATTTCATGATGTAAAGTTTGAAGGTGATAGAGGCAATTTAACTTGGATATATAGAAGCTGCCAGTTTTAGCATAAGTACAGGATCAGCAAAGTTGGTGCAGCACACTGGGAGATAAGAAGCATGGTACGTACTGATGCCAAGATGAATCAGGTCTCATGAAGGATGAAGCAAGTCTCTTTAGACCAGGAGGGGCTGAATAAGTAACTCAACCTGTTCACTGGTTAGCTGGTTGGTTCCTGTCCAGGGAACTCCCCAGCAACTGTATCAGAGCAAATGGTGTGTTTTGGGGCCAGGTGCCTTAACTTTCACGAGTTAAGCAGTAAAACTAAAATGTGTAGAAAGTGCAATAAATGATCTCATCCAACTTTACCCAGCCTCCTGAAGTCACTTTATCCTCTTAAATCAAATCACAGAAATAATGGGGCCATAATTATTTCTGGATAAAATTACTGACTGGGACATAACATCTGTTCTTGAAGAGTGGCAAGTAGAGGGCCTGATTGACAGCTTTCCTTGTTTAGTCCTCTTAGATGGAGATATCATTTTTAATTTCAGTGAAATTAGAAAGTTTCCATTCAATGAAAACGTTCACAAGGTTTAACTCTCCAGAACTGGGTACTTTCAGGTAGAAACCACTAGTTACTAAAGAACAACCAAGATCCCTCGTATTGGCTTCAGGTTACATATACAGATGAGTGTTAGATTATTTAGATTTAAAGGGCAATAGAAGAGCTAGGTAATATGGTAAGGACTTCCCTTTTATTTGCTTCCTTCTTTATATCTTCCCTCTTATTCATTTCCATGTCTTTTTTTCCAAGCATCTTAGGAAAAGGTAAGTGTATTTCTATGCAATGAAAATTGATTAAATAGTAATTATCAATATACACTTACTTGCTACTAAGCTACAATTAAATGAAAAAAGAGATATCTTAGTGTTCTATTGCTGTGAAGAGTCACAGTTATCATGGCCACTCTTAGAAGCATTTAAGTAGTACTTCCTTACAGTTTCAGAGGTTTAGTCCATTAACAGCATGGTGGGAAGTAAGGAGGCAGTCAGGTAGATATGTTGTTGAAGAAGTAGCTAAGAGTTGTTCATCTAGATATGCAGTTGGGCATGACTTGGGCTTTTAAAAATCTCAAAGCCTACCACCACTGACACACTTCCTCCAACAAGGCCACACATGCTCCAACAATGCCACACCTCTTAATCCTTCTCATATAAGGCCACTATTTGATGACCAAGCATTCAAAAACATTATCCTTATCATTATTATTCAAACTACCATGTTAGCATTTAGAACAATAGTCATACTTTAAACAGTATTTTCAGGTATGTGTTTAAGTGTATGTACACATATATTTAATAGAAAATATATTGATATTTTTCTCAACAAAAGACTAGCTAAAATTTAGCCAACAGCAAATGTTTATAAATAAAATAAAGACAAATAAATGTACCAAGAATTAGTGAAAAATCCTTTCTTCAGATATTACAAAAATGTGACACATAGCACTATTTGAATTGGAAGATGAAAGTACATAGAAGTGGTAGAGGGAGTCCATATATACATATATAAACACACACATATATATACACACATATATATGTATATTCACACACACATATATATGTATATATATGGAGAGAGAGAAAGGAAGAGAGAGAGACAGAGAGAGACAGAGAGAGAGAGAGAGAGAGAAAGAGAGAGAGAGAAAGAGAGAGAGAACAGAGTATATAAACATAAAATGATTGGGGGTGTCTTCCAGAGGTCCTGAGCACAATTCCTAGCAATTACATGGTGGCTTATAACCATCTATAATGAATTCTATAATATCTATAATATCCTCTTCTGTCATGTAGGTGTACATGCAGACAAAGCACTCATACACATAAAATAAATAAATAAATCTTACAAAAGAAAGAAAACAATTAGCTATCACAATAACTAATGCTGTTTTACATAGTTTAACACTTATTATAACATTTTGTCCCCTCTGGGAATAATGTATTTACATGTAATAACACAAATAGGAATATAAACATACATTATAGATACATATGCATATGTGTTTATGTGCATCTGTAATGGAATATGCTAGCCGTGTTTCCAAGAAATGACAATATGAAGGCATTTAGTTAATTTCCAAAAAGTTACACATTTAGTAAGAGGTCCTAAACTTAAATTTTCAACAGCAAAATTCTAATTTCATTTTATCTCCAGATGCTAGAGTTCTTTACAACACATGGATTTTTATATGAAGCTGCATTATATTATAATTAATGTATTAGCATGCATAATATGTTACAAATGATATGCTTACCTACACCAAGGTTGGTATCTTTGTTCTGCTTTGACATTTTACCCTGCATGACATTCTTATTGGGCTACAGGTAACAGCCTCCAAAGGGATTTTTTTCCTCTCAATGCGGCAGTCCAATCCAGTTAACATGCTGCTGTTAAATTCAGTGTTCTTTCTACAACCTTTATTTATTTATTTATTTATTTATTTATTTATTTATTTTAATGTTACATGTATGACTATTTTACCTAGCTATATGTATGCCTACAACCTGCATGCCAGGTGCCCACAGAGGCAAGGAGACGTCATTGGATCACATGGAAGCAGAATATTGTGAGCCCTCATGTGGACACTGGGAACAAAGTCTGGATCCTCTACAAGAACAAAATGCACTCATAACCATTGACTGACATCTTCCAGTCCAAATTCAAACAGCTTAAGCATTATTATAGTTGCTTCATTTCATTCCTCTGTTAATAGGTCTGTACATTACCCATTTCCAATTCTTTGGAGGATAATATCCTAAAAGTGACAAGCTTTTCATAGTTGATTCCAAACCCTACACTGCCTTTTATTTATTTATTTATTATTTATTTTTTAATGACTGGTTGGATTATAGTATTCTGCTTTATCTTAAAGAGTACAGATTGTATGTCAAGTTCAGCTTATAAATGTATGTAGAATGGTGCTTAATTGAAAGACAAATTCCCAACACTGTAGAATATCCCATATAAACATTCTGACTCCAGTCTTCTTTCTTGGTCATATCCAGGCCCAGAGCTACTCCGGCCCAGACTGGTGATCCATATTACTCCCTTTGCTTCTTGTTGATGCATCAACTTCTTCCTTTGAACCCTAGACTAATGTACTAGTTGCTCTCTTATGTTTTTAAATTTTTACTGATTCTTTGTGAATTTCACATCCTGTACACCAATCCTGCTCATCTTCCTATCCCTTTGTATCTGCCCTCTGGCATTTCATCTCCCCCACCAAACAAAATAAAGAACAAATAAATAAAGAGAAAAATGAGACATCTCATCCTTGAAGCTGCTATGTGTTACAGTGTGTTCCACAGTATACCCTTCTGTTTACACATCTTTACATGCAAATGTTTATTTCAATGAGTCATTGGTGTGGCTTGAGGATTCTGGCTTTCTGCAACACAATTAATATTGCATCAATATAGGGACTCTTCTCAACTATCAGGCCATGCCATGGAGATCCCACAGCTCTGTATATACAGGACAGCCCCCTTCATTGTGCTTCAGCAGTTTATTGATGAGGTAGATGTAGAGGTGAGCCAATTCAAAGCCCTTGACCTGGGTCTGGGTGGTAGCTGGCCTAGCTCTCTCATACTCATACCACCAGGACTGCCTTGGCTAACTCACTCAGTGCTGCACAGGCAATTGGCAGGGCAAGCTTTCCTGCTCTCGTATTCTTGGGGCTGACTTTTGTCATCCATGCCTTGCTACCAGGGCTAGCTCTACTGTGTTGCCCAGGCAAGGTGTAGGGTCTACTTTCTCAAGTGCTGCAACAGGGAATGGAACACAAATAGCTCTCCAGCTCTCATGACCTTAGGCCAGCTCTCCCACTTGTGCAGGTAGCCAGGGGCAAAGGGTGAGGACATCTTTTTCTTGCCCATACCACAGCATGACACAGTTGCCTGATGCTATATGGCCATAGAACCAGACATGGCCCTTGCTGGCAACATAGGTTAGGACTTTACCACATCCTCAAATGGCAGGCATGCTACTCACATCAGGCTATTCCGTTCCACCCTCAAGTCTCTACATCTCTTTTTAGAGCTCTAACCCATCCACTTCTCTTCCTCTTCCATCTCTGCATCATGTACCTGCACATCCTGGTGCCTCTTGCTGTGAACATTGGGCTATCTCTAGTTACTCTTTTATAGCTTGAGTTGTTCACTTATCCTAATAGTATATTGCAATTTATTTTTAGATTACAGATTATTTTATATTATTGCATTTTAGTTTGTTTCCACAAATAGATTATATATATATTTTTCCCTCAAAAAAATATCTCTTTGGTACTTGGCAGACTCAGTTTGTAATGATGATTATAGACTGATTAATCTCATTCCACGCCTCTGTTTGGCAAAATTATAGAATATCAGCATGAGGGATTCTCACTTTCTTTGCCATATGATGTTATAGACTGGTGACTTCAGAATAAGAGTTATATTATTCTGGTCAGTGTTCCTCTTTCTATGAGCCCTGAAAGACAGACAGGGTCCAGGAAATGCCATCCACATGACAGATGGGTTTACTGCCACCACGGCAAAATGTGATAACTAAGTGGTAATTTAATGAAGGCTTTTATGAGGAAAATTAGAAAAGAATAAAAGAGAAGAAACTGCATTTAGAGGGAAAGTTCTCCACGAGAAAAATGTTATATTAGTTCACTTTTGGGGTTTATCAGTATCTAGTATGATATTTGACAAATAAATAAGACCCATACTAATCTCTTAAAATACATAAACCAATATGGTAGAAGGTAGTGGTTCCATGCTAAAAGTAGACTTGGAATCTTGGGAGAACTTCAAAAACTACAAGTCTTTTTGTTCAGTTCAATTCAAAGACATTAAAATGAAATATTCACATTGGTTTTTGAAGTGGGAACAGAGACAAAGGAAGTTACTTATTTCAGTGGTTCAATATAACAAGGGATTACTGCTCTTGATGTCCACCCTTAAATTAAATCTGTTTCATCAGGATTTGGGAACGGGGGAAGGAACGTAGATTGTAGACATGGACAGACTAGCTCAGGCAATAGATTGGGGGACATAGATTAGGACACACATTGCTTTTGAGATATGCTTCTCAAACTGATTGACATATGCTTCTCAAACTGATGGACTTTTGTGTATTTGTTCCTCCAATTAATTGATGATTCCCTTAGTTTTCTTTCTCCACCCCCCCAACTGTCCTTTCCTTTCTTCCTTTCTTCCTCTTTTTCAGTCCCTTCTGTCTGTAATTTTTCCACAAGAAAATTGCAAGACAAAAGATGCTGAAGGAAAACCAACCTAATCCATGGTTAGAATTTGTGATTTGTAGGTCTGGCAAAGAGAGTAGCTCTGATGTGGGAAGTGACTAGAGGCATGGCTTATGTTTGTGAAGTACTTGCTGTCAGGTAATGTTCTCAAAAATTTATACTTACTCATTGAAAACACGATTTTATGTTGCTTTCTGTATTCCAAATCTTTCTTCTAAATATAACAATAGCTAATTTAAACCTAACAGAAACCCCATGATATGTGATTTTACCATGCTCATTCTTCAGGAAAGAAAAAAAGGATGCAGAGTGATTAAGAAAATTGCCTAATTTGCACAGACAATAGATCCCTGAGTTGGAACCAGGATTCACTGGCAGACAGATAAATCTGAGTTTCATGGGTGGACCTCTCACAGGTTAGAGACTTGTCTACTAGCCAGAGATTGTTGAGTTATATTACACCCAGTGTACTGTCACGTGATTGGCTTTGATTGCTGACTTCTCCACCGCTAGCTTTGTTAATTAACTCCTTTGAGCTTCAGCCATCAGCCATGATGAATAATTCATAAACTGTGTGTCTTAAATACAATGATCACTTGATAAACTGTCAGTGGGATAGAAATGTTCCTGTTAGAGAGTATTCTATGCTACATGCCTCAAGAAAAATAGGTTAAGTGCCAACCCTTACCATCATTATTGGCAGAAGGTCTGCATTTAGTGTTCAGAACAATTATAATGAGTATAAGTCAAAAAGAGAAAGTGATCAGCATTTATTTAACTTTGACTTTAATGTAGTCTTTTAAGAATAACAGAATTTGTACATTTATAAATGATGGACTTACATATAACATGTATAACATATATGAAAAACCAATAGGACAAAAGTCAAAAAGTGGAAAATTATGTAAATAGAAGGGAACTTGAAGCACCAGTATGTGGCCAGTGAAGTGGGAGGGCTCAGTGGGTAAAGGCACTTGCTCACAGGCCTGCTGACCCAAGATCCCTGGATCTCACAAGATGGCAAGAGAGAAGTGACTCCTCAAAGTTGACCTCTGACTTCTATTCCTGTGCTGTTGCAGGAACATTCCTGTACACACATACACACGCTAAGTAAAAATGAGAATAAGAACAAATTATCACAATGAACAATACATTTATAGCTTTATTAGACAGATTTAAAACAAGCAAACTATTCAATATAAAAAGAACTTTAAAATATGCTAATATGTAGCATTGTTAATATAAAGACATGAATTTCCAAAAAGGATTTTTGCAGCTATTCAAAATTCTTTAAATTATGCATGTGTTAAACTCGATGGTTCTGCTGCTAAGAATATACTTTAATGTAGTATCTTGTGCAAAGATTCAATCATAGTGACCCTCTCCAAAATGCCCATTAGCTCAGACTCTTGGGTTATATTCCTGTAAAATGGTTTTGACCCTACAAAGCTGAAGAGTGATAATATATTTGAAAGATAGCCAGTGATGCTATAGTTGAAAATATTGAATTGAGGGGGCGGCTAGAATTCAGCACAGAAGATGAACAAAGTAACAATGAAAGTTTGCTTTGAGAAGCAACACAGGGTTCTGGAATCACTCAGTAAAATTATTCAGCCTCTTTTCATACCATACTCCTAGTGCAAACAACCCTTGATGCACAAAATGGGTAGACAGAACTAAATATCAGGAAGACATACTTTAAAACCTGTCTGGGTTGGGGATAGCTTCTCAAAAGAGAAGCCTGAGAAAATGGTAAGGTGCTTGCCCCAAAAACATGAAGGCCTGAGTTTGGATTTTTAGAACTAATGTAAGATCAGTGTGTGCTGATGATCCTGTGATGGCAGTGGGGAGACAGATAGACCCCTGGAGCTCACTAGACAACCAGTCTGTAGAATGAGTGATCTCTAGGTTCACTGAGAGGAAGAACCTGACGTTGGTTTCTGGTCTACTTTTGCACATGAGCATATACACACCGAGCCCCAACCCCCCCCCACCCCACTCCACATAGACTCGCACACAGAAAATCTCTAAAGAGTGCTTGACAGAATCAAAACAAGGCAGAGGTGTTGCTGGGTACACAACATTCAAGTGTCTAACTGTTGCCCAACACAGAACAAATCAGCTTTATGTTGCCCCATGCATGAGCGCACAAGTACACACACACACACACACACACACACACACACACACACACCAACAAAAACAGAAAATAAAACAAAAGGCAACAACAAAAGGCTAAAGGTTGGAAGGTAGGAGCCAGTCCCACAACACCCAGAGGAAGCTCCACTCCCAGGTGCTCTAACATACCCAGGATCATAGGATCAGAGGTGAAGAGGACACATCTGTCCCAACATCAGGAGTAACTGGGACCAGCAGGACTCAGGAACACAGGAACTCTGCCAGTCCAGTGGCATGGGTTGCTTCAGGTCTGTCTGGGCTGGTGCCATAAGCAGACCTTGGGCCCATATTCTGCATTGAGTCCCATAACACCCGGAGGAAGCTCTACTCCTAGGCACTCTAACACACCTAGGACCAGGATCCCAGAATCACAGAATCACAGAGATGGCTGGACTCTGAGGAGTTCTGACACAATCAGGATAATAGGAAGGACAGGCTCCAGTCAGATTTAGCCAGGGCAGGTAGCACTAGAGACAACCAGATGGTGGGAGGCAAGCATAAGAAAATAAGCAACAGAAACCAAGGTTCCTTGGTATCATCAGAACCCAATTCGCCCACCATAGCAAGTCCTGGCCACACCATCACACTAAAAAGCAAGATTCAGATCCAAAAATCACTTGTTATGATGCTGATAGAGGACATTAAGAAGGATATAAATAACTTCCTTACAGAAATACAAGAAAACACAGGTAAACAGCTAGAAGCCCTTAAAGAGGAAACACAAAAATCCCTTAACGAACTAAAGGAAAACACAAACCTGTGAAGGAAATGAACAAAATCATCCAGGATCTAAAATCGGAAATAGAAACAGTAAAGGAATCACAAAGGGAGACAACCCTGGAGATAGAAAACCTAGGAAAGAGATCAGGAGTCATAGATGCAAACATCACCAACAGAGTACAAGAGACAGAAGAGAGAAACTCAGGGGCAGAAGACACCATAGAAAACATTGACACAACAGTCAAAGAAAATGCAAAAAGCGAAAAGCTCCTAACCCAAAACATTCAGGAAATCCAGGACACAATGAGAAGACCAAACCTAAGGATAAAAGCTATAGAAGAGAGTGAAGACTCCCAAGGTAATGAGCCAGTAAATATCTTCAACAAAATTATAGAAGAAAACTTCCCTAACCTAAAGAAAGAGATGCCCATGAACATACAAGAAGCCTATAGAACTCCAAATAGACTAGACCAGAAAAGAAATTCCTCCTGTCACACAATAATAAAAACACCAAATGCACTAAGCATAGAAAGAATTTTAAAAGCAGTAAGGGAAAAAGGTCAAGTAACACATAAAGGCAGGCCTATCAGAATCACACCAGACTTCTCACCCGAGACTATGAAAGCTAGAAGATCCTGGGCAGATGTCATACAGACCCTAAGAGAACACAAATGCCAGCCCAGCTCAGGCAACTATGCCCAGCAATCTCTCAATTACCACAGATAGAGAAAACAAGATATTCCAGGACAAAACCAAATTTGCACAATATCTTTCCACAGATCCATCCCTACAAAAGATAATAGATGGAAAGCATCAACATAAAGAGCAAAACTACACCCTAGAAGAAGCAAGAAGGTAATTGTTCAACAAACCCATACAACCATAATAACAAAAATAACAGGAAGTAACAATTACTTTTTCTTAATATCTCTTAATATGAAAATTAACACTACCAACTTATCCTAATTGATTCAAATTCCAAACTATGAGGAATTGAAAATTAGTTGGCTATCGCCTGGTGGCCTCTCTAATTTGGTAATTGGAGAAATAGGTCCAATATTGTACAATCCATATACACTTTCTGAGTGTTTGTACCTGTCAGTGTCTTGCTGGGTACCACATAATGTTCTTGAAACCATCCTTCTCCTATCTCAGCCTCTCTATTAGTAGGATTGTTTATTTGATGTTTTTACAATATACATGGTTTTCAGAACAGCTTACATTATTCGAAATTTTTTTACAGCCAAATGAAATATAAACAATTAACATGGAAGAAAACAAAGAGTGAGACTGAGTGCTTTGCTTGACGTTTGTAACTAGTGTATCAGTTTTGAAGAAGAGGACTTTATAAGTTACTCTTTCTCTGAGATGAATGCTTTTCAAAATCATCACAGCCAATGAGCCATATTCTTACCCTCACCTAATGTCTGTGCCTCCCTCCAAGCAGAACCATTGTTCATTGAAACAGTTGGTGTATGACTTCGTGGATAGACCATCTTAATACACACACCATTTCTTAAATGAATGTAACCTGTTCTCTGTGGGCTGAGAATGAAGACAATCACTCCAGTCAAATAGCTTTGACCATAGCAAGAAATCTGTATCCAAATATCGTGCCAACAATTCATTCCTTGGTGCAACAGAACTAGCAACTCTTTGCTTAGTTACTAGGGAGGTAAAATTCTTTGGTGATGGGAGGGCTATTGAAGTACAACCTTATTAAAATAAACTCCAGTGTCTAAAAATTGTTCTTATTTTTGGCTTGTACCACAGTAAGAGCCAAGATTTTAAGCTCTACTAAAAACAAAACAAACAAACAAAAAGACTATTTATGTTCATTTAAACAAACTAGTAGTGATGTACTATTTTACAATATACAGCTAGTATGTTTGGAATTATTTAAAATTTATATTGAGAAAAATATATGTATTTTCAGTATTGCTGCAGACAAGCATCTACATAAGGCTGTTCAGTTCAATTGATTGTTTTATATCAAACAACTTTTGTAATACTTATTTTTATTGTTACAATATTTTATAAATTTTAAAGAATATGGTAAAATAAAAAAACAAAAGGTATTGCAGGTATTGAAGGGGGGTTATGTGGGAGGAGTTGGGGTACAAAAGGGAAAGAAAAATGTGATGTAATTCTATTTACTTAAAATATGTTTTTGAATGTTAACAAATTCAGATAAGCTGAAATTATGTTTCTTTTCTCATAATAATTCAATAAAACTTAAAACAATAAAAAATAGTAAAAAAAAGGTTGGAAGGTAGGAAAGTTTCTTTTGGGTGGGGTGAGAGGTGACAGAGTCTTAGTTCTCCATTTCCTAATGCCTCAACTCTTTACTACAGTTCCTTATGTGTGGTAATCCTAATCAAAAATGATTTTTGTTGTGACTTCATAACTGTAACTTTGTGACTGTTATGAGACATAATGTAAATATCTTTGGAGATAGAGGTCTGATGCATGGGTCGTGACGCACAGGTTGAGAACCTCTGGTTTAGAGTGAGCTAAAGGAGGTGGCAGTGAGATCAAAGAGAACACACACTATACTTACACAAAATTTTCAAAGAACCAGTCTAATCAATAACAATTGCAGTAAAAAAGATTTAAGCAGCTCTGAAAAGTAAGGCTCCGGCACAGAGTAGTATAATAAGAAGATAAAACGCTGATTTACCAGTGTTGTTGTTTAAAGATCCGTTTGGTGTTCAGAACAGTTCTAAGGCCCAGAACTTTACAAAGGAAGGTGCCCACATTCATTCAACCTTGGCTTTGAGATGATCCTTCTACCTCTCTCACAATTGATAAAGATATAGACTCAGGTGCACACCATGTCTAAAACAGACGTGAGAAACCAGTGAAAGCAGCAACAATGGGAAACTATGTCAAAAGGAAAAACATTAAAGCTCCAGTAAGGGGCTGGTAAGATCAGTAGTTAGAGACACTTGTCACAGCAGGAATTCAACTCCAAGATCTCACAAGGTGGCAGGAGAGAACTGGTTCCTCAAAGTTGCCTTCTGGCCGCCATACTGATATGATCAGTGCATATAACACGCCTGTATTGTACACAGTCATCATGTGTTCCTAGAAATGAAAATATTACTCAAGGAAATAGAAATGCTAACTACCTGGATTTGATTTTTTTTCCAACATAATATTTTATTTTTTGGAGGGGGGTGGATTTCACATATTCCAATCACACTCACTTCTCATTCTTCCCAAGTATGACCCCCACCCTTGTGACCTCTCTCTCAAGAAGGAGTAGGATGAGGAGAAGAAGAAAGAGGAGGAGGAAAGGAGGTGGAAAAGACAAATCAACAACAACAACAAAAACCACCACCACCAAGACCTTTTTTTTTCCTTAGGCATGGTGCTTGGTGTTAAGACCACAAGCCTGAGGGTGACGGACAGAGCTCCCAACAGCACAGAAGTACCCAGAACAAGGCCACTCTCCAACAAAAACAAATTAAATTTGTGTTGCCCGTATACTCACTGGATCATGGTCAGACTCTTAGTGGCCAGCTCTTAAAGAAAACCGAGTCCTTCTCCACCCACAGCCCTGCCAGAAGCTACTAACTGTGAAAAGCCACACTTGAACACCCTTTGCAGGCATCAGAGGGCTGCCTGGTCTGGCCTCAGTGACAGAGGATGCACCTAGTCCTGGAGAGATTTGAGGACTCAGGGAAGGGGGAGGCAGGAGTAGGGGAGCACCCTCTGAGAGGCAAAGGGGAGGGGTGATAGGATGAGGCACTATGTATGTGTGTGTGTGTGGGGGGGTACCGGGAAGTGGGGCAACGTCTGGAATGTAAATAAAGAAAATAATAATAAAAAAGAGTTCTCTTTAATGACTTTCTATCAATTTCCTTTTCGTCTTCCTTCCCCCCACCCCATACATATTTTGTTCAAACAGCTTTACATGCAAATACTCATTGCAATGAGTCACTGGTCTGCTTCAAGGTTTCTGGTTTCTGAAGCACCGTAAATACTGGGCCTGAGACGCATCCGCATCCTCTGCCTTCTATGTCAGTGGCCCTCAGATCACTGGGCACAACAATTGTCCTTGCAGCTTGCTGCTACTGCCTTAATCATTAATGCCATGCTCCTTGTCTGCTCCAGCTGTGCTTCCATACTGTTCCCCTACCTTTCTTCACTGACTCTCTAGTTCAGTCATTCTCCCCAACACCTGAGGCTCGGCTCTGCCATCTTTCCTTCCAATTTTGCGAGCCCATGTTTAAAAGGATCTTCTCATAAGATCTACCTTTATTTAGTGCAGGGCAAGTTTGGTTGTGCAGGGAGTACTGCTGTTCTACAGACCCCGCCTCCAATGCCATCTCTCCCTTTGGAGCTTCTAAGGATCTCTCAGGCTCCTCAGAGCTGCTTTGCAGTCCTGCAGCAGCTGGTGTCAGTGGCCTCCGCCATCTTTGATCACAGCCAGGCTCCTTTGATTTGATTTCACACAATATAAATGTATCAGTTTATCACACCGCACCTCATAACTAGTGATTAAAATAGTCACTATATATATATATAAAAAATATAGTTTTTTAAAAATATATTTTTTTATATATAAAAAAATAGTCACTATATATATATATATAGTGGCTGGATTTTGTAGTTCATGCCTTCAATGCTAGCACTGAAGAGGCTGAGGCAGGAAGATTATTATAGATTGAGACCAGTCTGGGCTACATAGTCACAGAATAGCACTGGTTATATAGTGAGCACAAGTCTGAAAGACCTAAGAGGAAAAAGCAGAGGTGAGGAGACTGGGAGAGCTGGGTTTTCTTAATGGTTAAATGTTTACTTAGCCAGTGCAAGGCTCTGAGTTCAGTTCCAGTGACAAGGAAACAAACTTAATAAAAAAAGAACCAGTATCTATTGCACATTTTTCATATTTAAGGGCTTGGAAGTCATGATCAAATGTATTTTGATTATCCCAATTAGAATACATTGCAAATGTTATGTCAAGAATTATCTAATCCTCTAGGAGGATTGAATATTTAAGGAAATGTTAAAATATAGTTTATAGACTATAAATCTATTCAGATATATTATATCACTAGGCCAAATATGTCTAAAGGTACGTCATGAGTGGTATGCAGTTGAACTCAAAATGTTTTTCAAAATGTTTAGGGAATATATCTTCTCTAAAAATTTCTACTTCCAGTATTTTGTACAAATAGAACTTCATATATTTGCTAAAAAAAAATGTTAAACCATGATATATTTAAGTTCCATCTTGCTCTTCTTTGGGGAAGCAGTCTCTGACTGAATATAACAATCTATTCCATGTTCAGTCCTCAAATACCAGCTTCAATCACAGGATGTGGTTATTTGTAATTGTAACCATGTTTAAGATTTGGTTTTGCTGAAATTTTGAGAGTGAATGCAATATCCTAACATTTATCAACTTTGGGGTAAGATACTACTAAAATAGGCTTTAGGATATTTGTATTTATTTGTGTGTATACAACATGTACACACATGTTGGAAAGTTGGAGGATGACTTGTGGAAATCTCAATTCTCTACATTACAGGGTAGGTCCAGGACATTGAACTTAGCTTGTTTGGTTTGGTGGCAAGCACCACCAATATAGGGATTTTACAGATCATGTCCATTCTTTCCTCTGAGCGATGAGGGTGGATTTCTTCACTGTTAATTGTTCTAGAAGCAAGAATCTAGTTTAAGCTGGTTTTCTCATTCACACACTTTTTTGTTTGTTTGTTTGGTTGGTTGGTTGTTTTTTTTCCAAGACAGGGTTTCTCTGTATTGCCCTGGCTGTCCTGGAACTCACTCTGTAGACCAGGCTGGCCTCAAACTCAGAAATCCATCTGCCTCTGCCTCCCAAGTGCTGGGATTAAATGCGTGCGCCACCACTGCCTGGCTTCATTCACACACTTATATTAATAACTGTAAAGTGGTGGATTGATTACTACACATCCATCATATGCATAACATAGATATATTTGGTGTATTTATTTCTCAACACATCTCTTCTTGAATATTTTTGGAAAGTGTTAGATCAGGTACATAGAAATATAAAAGGTTTTCTGTTGCTTTCAATGTATAACTTTCTATAACAGTGATATAAATAAGAGATATTTCACTATTGACTATAAAGGATTCAAAAACTTTACTCTGTCACACTCAAAACTCAATTTTCAAAAAAAAAAAAAAATGCATTTGGTTCCAAGTTGCAAACTGCTATCAAGATAGCTTTTTGAAGCATCAAAGTGATTTAGTTATAAAATTAAACTAACTGTATAAGGTTTTTATTCCTAGAAATGAAATTTCAAGCTATGGAAAGTGCAATACTGTTTTCTATTTTCCATTAATCTAGAAAAATCTGCATTTAGAATATGAAATCAATTTTTATTACTCTTATTTCTGCTACCTCAGGTTTCTCAACAAACCAACAGTATGAAACAAAGTGAAAACAATGTAAAGCAGATTGAATTTTAGGTTTGTGAATACAAAACTTGAAAACTTCTAATTATTTGTTCATAATTAAGCATAAGTAAGTCTAAATTGAAGATATGTCCAAGATGATAATCGCTGTTCACCAGTGAAAGTAAGAGACACTTTTCTATTAAATGATAACAACACATTGGTTTTGTTTGTTTGTTTGTTGTTGTTGTTTTTGAGACAGGGTTTCTCTGTGTACCCCTGGCTGTCCTGGAACACATTTTGTAGACCAGGCTGGCCTTGAACTAAGAAACCTGCCTGCCTCTGCCTCCCAAGTGCTGGGATTAAAGGGGTGTGTCACCGTGCCCAGCCAATAACAACACATTGTTATGGACCATTGTGAAACTCTAAAATCTGAAATAGGTGATGCTGATGATTGACAGTTGGGAAGAACGTCATCGTAACTGTGTACCCTATAAGAACCTATCACAGCAGTTATTAACTTTGTAAGTCAAGTAAAGCAGAGTGGTCTGGTTTTAAACTTTTGCAATCCATTTGGAAAGGGGAACTTATACAAAATAATATGAGCAGTCACATTTAAGCCAAGCCCATTACTGTGTAGCCTTTTCTACATCATCTATTGCTCTAACTTATTCGGTTTCCTTCATGTAATAACAATATGAAAATATCACTTGAATTTGTTTTTCTAAAGACCTTGTTTTCCAAATGCTGGTAGCCAGCTGAAATAAATCCTTCTCATCTCTCTTTCAAATTTATGCTTATTTTATACTGTGTTGAAAGAAGTTAAATAATGTCAGAAAAAAAAAACAGCTTATTTTTCAAAAGAAGAAATTACAGCCCAAAATATACATGCTAAATTGGTTGGATCACAAGGCAGGAAATGTAATGTTGTATACATCTGAATTCACGAGTATTTAGCTGTGTGTTTTTTTTTTTTTTTGAACACTTGCCCTACTCACAGAAAACCACAGGGCTTTTTGAGATAATTACATAGTACACTAAATTCTAATTCTTATATGGTCGTCATGATGTACTTACAGATCCTGCTTTATGATACTATGCTAAGGAAGTTTTTGTACTTACAGATCCTGCTTTATGATACTATGCTAAGGAAGTTTTTGGGACTTCGGGTTTAGATCCTTGTTTTGTAAGAATGACAATTTTGGTTTAAAAATTTATCCTTGACCCCAAAGTCGTATTCAAAGCCTTGGCTAGAATGAAACATTATTAGGTATTTATGTAACACTAGTTATGACTGGACCATTAAGAATCACATTTAAGCCGGCAGTGGTGGCACACACCTTTAATCCCAGTACTTGAGAGGCAGAGGCAGGTGGATTTCTGAGTTCAAAGCCAGCCTGGTCTACAGAGCGAGTTCCAGGATAGCCAGGGCTACACAGAGAAACCCTGCCTCAAAAAACCAAAATAAATAAATGTAATAAATAAATAAATAAATACAAAAACAAAAACAAACAACCCACACACACATTTAAATAATAAAAAGGAAAAAGGAACATTTGATTATATTAAAATGTTTCTCTGGTTTCATATTTCTCAATTCCTTGTTATCATTTGCTTAGTACAAATATTATCATTATTCACTTAGAATAAATGTATTTTAAGGCACTAGAATGCTACATTATAAAATAAGCATCGAGGTTCTTGTAGTGAGTTATACAGGGCTCAGAAAGATGAATATGGTATGTATTTGCTTATATTTACATATTAGCTGTAAAGTCAATGATAAGCAAGCTGTGATCGATAGAACCACAGAGGGCAGGTATAGAGGGAATGAACTGATAAATATGGAAAAGGGAAATAGAATAAATATTTATGGAAGGATGGGGGTGCTGGAATGGGAGGAGCAAGTGTGGAGGGGAGGGATGAGGGGTTTGTGGGAGGGAATAAAGGTAGAGGCAGCTAAACTTAAGAGACATATGAGAGGTAATATAGAAATGTAATACAGTAGAAACGTCCTAAAATATATCCATATATAAATGCCCCATAAATAAAATTGTCAAATAATGGGGGGGGGCATACTAACTGGCTGCTTCTTGTCATCAAATAGTGCATTCAGTACTGGAACTGGGTTACATTTAATGGAATTATTGTCTAGAGCAGCTCCAGGGGAATCCCCAATCAACCCAGGCTGCTGCCAAGTCTATAGGTTGCTCCCCACAAACTGACAGCAAAACCCCATTCCTGAGGACAACACCCACACAACTCTTTGAAGGTGGAGATGCTCAGCCAGTGCCTACACGATGTCTTTACCCCCATGTTCTAGAATATTTAGTACACGAACTCACTCTTCATGTTTTCAAAAGAGGACTTAAACACCAAGTGAGCCACAAACTCTATCTACAGTGGTCTACTGCCTGCAAGACACGCTAGGGCAATGGTGGCACAAAACTTGTGGGAGTAACCAACCAATCACTCATTTGACTTCAGGCCCACTTTATGAGGACTCAGCCCTACTTGGGTGACCAAGAACCTGCAACGAGATCGCGTGGGGACTTAGGATCAAACCAAATACATCTGGTCTGAAATGGGAAATGTAGTGATAAAATGACTCATAGGGATAGCCTACTATCCTCAGAGATCAGTGTCTTGTGCAGCCATTTTCAGAGGAGCGTCCTTCTCCAGCATATGGAAACAAATTCAGAGACCCACAGCCAGACATTATGCAGGGAGTGAGAGACCTTGGAGTAATCAGCCCTAAATTGGATGTGTTCGTCAAATCTCTTCCACCCGGGCTCAGGGAACCTCATAGAAGAGGAGGAAAAAAGAGCCTAACCTTCAGCAGGGATGGAAACAAGACCATCTCAACGTAGACAAAGCCTCTAGGAATTCCCAGAGACTGAAGCGGCATGTGGTGTCTGTGCCAGCGTCCTCTGCATACTATGGCTTCCAGTTTAGTGTTTTTATGGGACCCTGGAGGGTGAGAATCAATGGGTCTGTGATTCTTGTGCCTTCTCTTGGAATCTCTTACTTCTGTTGGTTTGTCTTGTCCAATTGGGATATGATAGTTTTGTTAATCTTATTTTATACATTCTATTTTATTTCCTTAACATTTTTAAATGAATGAATGAATGAATGAATGAATGACAATCTAGCCACGAGGTAAAGGTTAACAACTGAACTGTCACTTATACATTGAACTGCTGGAAAACGGAAAAATCAATTTTTTTTTTCCAAAACATTGACACTGACGCTGGGTGTATCAACTCCTCCAGGATTGACCTCTTGTTCAGGAGTAGTTCACCAACATGTAATGCATTCCCCAGTTATTTTGTGTGCTTTTATTTGGTTACAGTTTGGTGATTTTTTTTTTTACTCATTTTCTTTTGGGGTGTGCTTTTATTTGTTGTCTTGGTTTTGGGGGAACTTGTGGTTGGATTGATTATTTTTGTTTATATGGGTTTTTTTGAGAAAGAACTTAAGGTTAGATAGGGATTGGGAAAGGATCTTGAAGGACTTATGGGAAGGAGAGCATATGATCAAAATATATTTAAATTTAATACTTTTGTTTTAAATAATAAAATGACATATATGTGTACATATTTATACACATACACTTATGTATTGTTTCTAATTTCAGGTAAATATAAAATAGTGTGATTTCTTGAGGTTTTAATCAAATATCCACGCTGTTCTGTACCCCTTGTCCCTCCTTTTTCAGTATTGACTTCACTCCCTCTAACTGATCAAGCTCTACCTCCTCCCTACTATCCAACTCCCCACTTCACATCACCTGATCCCACCAGCTATCCTCCTCTCAAGTCTTGCCCTGCCCCCAGTCTCCTTATACTTTGCTGGTTTCTGTGGTTACCTCTGTGTGTTGGACCCTCACACAAGATGATTTGGAGCTAGGAACCACAGATAAGAGAAGAAAAACCTCATTTGCCTTTCTGAATATTTTAAGGAAGATTATTAAGCCAAATGGGGATCAAGCACAAACCTAAAAACTAAAAACAAATCAAGTTCACAGGAAACTTAAAGCCAAACTCAACCCACTGGTAGTCTCAGTCTATTTGCCAAAATCGAATGTGTTAAGACATCTTCTGTTTAGAGACTATGAGGAGTGAGGAACTTAGAAATAACAAAATAGCTCGGATTTTCTACAATAATCCAGTATCTATACATTCACAGAACAATGTGAGTCCAATTATCATTAGAGCTCATCTCATGAACCTGTGCTGGCATCTGCTCTGCTCCTCCTTGCAGAGTGGTGTGCCAACCTCTACTCTCAAATTAACCGTGTAAACTAGATCAATGATTGCGGTGCAATTAGGCTGATGAGAAACCGGAGAATTGAGGGGAGAGAGAGAAAAAAACAGATCTACTGATTAACTCTTAACTTGGTTTTTACATGTACAGGAGCAGAAAAAACTACTCCATATTAAATCTTGTTTCTCTTACTTCTAATTTTTCACAGCCAATGTATTTTGTAAGTAAGGCTAAATGAGGTGTTCTTCCTTTCACAATGGCATATAATTCTAAAAACTTTTTTTTTATTACTTTGAGATTATATTAGTTGAGTTCTGCATGCTTGGGTGACAGAATACTTATTCATAAAGCTAGAGTCATAAATAAGTGGCAAGATGAATAGCGTCAATTATTTTATGTTCATCCTTCAAAGCACAGAGCATAACATAGGCAGTGAATAATCTAAACTGCAAAACATCTATTTAGAGAAGCAATGAAATACCACAGATAAAAAAATACCCACTCTCTTCAAAAAGTCTATATTCTTTTCCTAATATATGATATTGTGTCATGTCATAGTATGACAATCTCCATAGTCATGCTACTATGTATAGAGCATTTCTCATACTAAGACGTCCTGTGTGATAGAAGCAATCAAGATGACAAAATCAGGCTAATTACTGGTCAGATGAATATGCTCCATTTCAGAGAAAACAAGAAATGAGGTGATCTTACTGTACACTTATATGTTATATACTTGTAATGATCAATTTCACTCATCAATGTTATTGAGTTAAAGACTACATAGAGCTTTGATTAGGCAGCCATTTTTTTTCATGGTATCATGAGTGTAGTTTTCCTGTTGTTTCTAGAACACAATCTTACAGCAGACCTCTCTGTCCCTCCGGCTTCTACATTCATTCTGCCCTCACTTCCACAATGTTCCCTGAGCCTTACGTACAAGAATTAGGTAGTGAGTGTTTCCATCGGGGCTGGACTCCCTATAGTCAGTAGTTCTAAGAGGGAAATCTAATGAGGTTCCACCCCAGACAAAGAACAACTAATGACTGCTGAGAAAGGAGAACTAGGGACAAGTCCTCCCTCCCCCAGTTCTACAAGTACATGGTAATGTAGCTGCTGCACCACTGGCAAAAGTGTGTTACATCAGCTTGTCAAGTCTTCATCATGTCCCTATCAGGTGGTCCTGCCCTTACTTTCCTCTCATAGTCAGACACCTGGCAGACAGTAGAGCTTGGGCAGAATGAACGTTAGCACCTAGGCACTGAAGTCTGAGTTCTTGACCACACACATGCTGCCTCTGTCAGTTCAAGGTCCTCACAATAACTTGGTACCTTCTACAATTTGCACTAACATTAACCTGTGCAGCGACAAGTTTTTAGCGTTAAAAACCGAGTTGTTCTGGATGCTTACTTAAGGAGTGGACAGGAAAAGTTGTGGATGCTTTAGCTCTCTTGGTGTCCTCAGTTTTTTTTTTCCCACAAAGAAACAACATAGCAGTCTGAGGCTTTCTGCAGATGACTTATGAATTTCGTCAAACAACTCTGGCTGCCTTGTCCCAAATGCACCCCGTGAACCACTTTGCAAGCCATCAGCAGTGAGTACCTACTCAAAAATTTTTACATGGCTGATAAATCCCTCCAAATAGATCTCTCCCTCTCTGTACTACCCAGGACTTTCTGGAAAAGAAAAATAATAGTAATAATATGAGAAACTCTTACCAGAGGAGGCAAAAAGAAAGTATGTGATTTGGCTCATTGAGATGAGAAGAAACTTATTACGTACAGAAGCTTCTCTTTGAAGATAATGAACCTAAATTCTCATCTGTGCTGACACTGCGTGTTTTGTTCAAGAAATCCATCTCAAAATAAGCAAAGTATGCTTTTGAGAAAAAGGTATACATTTTCTCTTACAATTGAAACTATTTCCAAGTTTTCAGAGAATATTACTTTATCTCAATTATATCTGAGAAGGAAATAAATGCATACATCAGAAATTTTCAGGTTAAAAAAAATAGCTCTAGAAATCAAAGCCCCACAGCACAATAGTACTCTCTGCTTTGTTAAAAAGCTGCTGTTATTGTTGTGGGGGAAGGACATTTCTGAAGACCCTCCTCCCATGTGACATGCCAATTATAATCTTAAGCCTTTGCTTGCTTGACCTTGTTAAATCAAAGTATTTCCTCAACACATAAAGATTGATTCAGGATACAGGTACATTGGCCAGGCCAGGAAGATTCAGCTTTGAGACTGGTTCTGAGAAGGTGAGGCTCTGTTTCAGCCTGTGTGCTGCAGTGATCGGGCATTGAGCCCAGGCCCCCAAAGTCTTTATGGATAAGGTGAAGTATGGGTGAGTTTACCCAGATAAAGCTGAAACATCTTCAGACAACACAACCAAGAACTAAACAGATCTGGGTCTGGATTAAGTTACTTTGATCGCTTCATTGATCGTGAGGTGCTGTACTGATTAAGGCCCCTGGAAAGGGAAATTCATTCTACCATGGTTTATTCCCGAGTGTTTGCTCTATAATAGCTCACTCCCTCAAACTACAGAAGTGATGGACTTTCTAAAGACATTAATGCCATTCCCAGCATCCATGTGCTTGAGGGTTTTTTGTTTTGTTTTTTGTTTTTAAACTCAGAAAAAAGATTTGCTTTCTTGTTATTCTTCTTTGCTTCAATTTCTGTATTACCAAATTTTAATAAGCCCAATATCTACTCAAAACAGAGGCATCTGTCATAGATTTTTGTCAACCACATATTATCTGCTTGATAAATCTTTTATTTTTTAAGGTACCACAATTAAGATATTGTAACTTTTATATGTATCAATGACCTTTAGTAGTTATCACAGTAATACTCCAATTACACACACCCACATGTTCTACACACACACACACATTCTACACACATGCACACATACACACACATTCTACACACACACACACACATTCTACACACACGCACACACACATTCTACTAATGTGATAGTGTGAAATAGTGAGTTTGTTAGATATGTAAAACCTAGTCTTACAGTTAATAAGTTGTTTGGTCTTACAATTAATTAATTAAGAATGAGCATGTGTGACTAGAAGAACTCAACACCACCTGCTCACTATTGGACATTACCAGGAAGTCACACAAGTTAAAGACAAGTGTTAAAAAGACACACTCTCAAGTACAAATTGCAATTACCTAAGGGTAATATAGCCTCCCATTAACTCCTTGAGTGTATCATCAGAAGTAGAAGGAAAAGGAAAATGAGGGAGAGGAACATAGAATCAGTGAAAGATGTGGATAGAATTTAACACAAGAAATCATGTCTAAAGGAGGCCTTTGGAGGGATTGGTGTAGGTATGAAGAATCTTATTAGAAGTGATGCTGTCACTAAACCTCTGCCTGATGCTCATTTCCTTTTATGGTTTGTCTTTATGTGTACATATATGTACCTAGGAAACTATGTGTATACCTATGTGCCTATGAGCCTTTGTGTATGGATACTATGGTGGAGGTGGTCTGGTTACTCTAAGCAAGCACAGGTATTATGTTAATGGTAACCAAATCTATCTATTGATAGTCCTCCATTCTATAAAAGTCTAGAAAGGCAATTCAAAATGTCTTTTCCCTACCATGGTAGCAAAACTAACTTTATTTCCAGGTGTAAACGTTTACTACTCAATATCTTACTAAGAGTAGCAACAAGAGTAACAAATTGAAGACTCTTGTGCTGCTAGCATTCTATTGCTGCTTTAACAAACTTTCACAAATGTGATTTAATCGATGCAGACTTCACATCTAACAGATGTGAGGCAGCGATCTGGCACGGTTCCTTCAGGCTAAGACCCGGATTTTGTGGGTTGCCATCCTTCTCTAGCTTGTAGAGTCTTCCTGTTTCTTAGCTTGCAAGACTCTCTTTCCTTCTTTTTCACCATCAACAGCAGATCGAGATCTTGCCTTTTAACCTTGTACTGTCACTGTTTTACTTATTTTTTTTGAAAAGACACCATGACAAGGGTAACTCTTTATGTATATAAACATTTGTTTGGGGATTAATTGCAATTTCAGAGGTTTAGTCCATTATCATCCATGGTGGGAAACATGGCGTCGTGCAGGCAGACCTGGTAATGGAGAGGTAGCCGAAACTTTTGCATCTGTATCCACAAGCAGCAGAAAGGACTGTGAGCCACTAGACCTTGTTTGAGCTCAGAACCCACCCTTAGTGATACACTTCCTCCCACAAAGCCCCACTTCATTCCACAAAGCCACATCTACCCCAACAAGGCTACCTCTAATATTGCCACTCCCCATGAGACTATAAGAGCCATTTTATTCAAATTACCACAGTCAAGGACCCAGCATTTTAATTGAATTCACTCCAATTAGATCAGTTGATTCATAGCATTACATATCTATAACCCCAAGGTTCCTTCATCACACAAGATAATAGGTTTGCACGTTCTAGGTTTAGTGCATCGCGTTTCTTTAGAGAAGCTATATTCAGCATGCCATAGTCTACTATACAAGATTACAGTTGTAAAAATGACTGTGTTCTGCAAAGCCATTCATTAAAAAGGAAAGTCATCTTAAATGTAACAAATTTAGTGGCTAGAAGAAAAACTCTTCTAAGAATCCTATTTCATTGTGTACATCACACAATGACTCACCATCATGAGTCAATATGTATCTGTATTTATTTAATGAAGGACCTCTGAAATTTTGCCATCTTCCATGTCCTACGTCTAAGATGCATATGTAGTGAAACACTGTGAAATCATTGAGAAATCCTAAGTAGTCACCAGAAGGAACTGTGGACATCTGCTCTAACAGATCCATATCATAACAAATGAGAAAGCAAGCCCCCTATAACTAGAGATGCCACCAAAAATAAGACTTAGAGACCTACAAGGGAGGAGAAAGTGGCAAGGTTGTGTCGAAGATAAGGGGTGGTAAGAAACCTGAAAGGATAATGCAGAGTGTAAGAGTTGAAATCCTCTAGGGTAGAAGACTGAGCTAGGAGTGTTGGTGGCTCAGGAGTAGCTTACCCTGTAGGGCTTAACTTGAAGCTATTGCAATCTATCTCAGTTCCATATCCTCAATAACTTATTTATGGTGCTTTACTAATTCATCAGATATATCCAGTGCACCTGTCCTGACAACAGCAGTGCTAACAGTAAGAGATATGTTGTAAACATTGGAGAGGTATTTTCCCACTTATACCTACAGGAGTTGAAAGTGATATTAAATTAATAATTACAGAATGGAACTGCAAATTGCCTCATGTGGCAATGGAAGAGGGCGGCACTCTAGGAACGTCAGGGAAGAGCAGCATGTGATCTATGGGTGGTAATGGAATTGGGTAGCTGATATTGTACTTAGGTAATAATCACGAAGGAATGGATTTGGGGAATGGAACTGGCTACTCTGAGATAGAAAATGACCACCATCTGTTCGAAAGTGGAAACAACCTTATTAATACTTTGAATTTCTCTGACTTAAAAGTGATGGCTTGTCAAAATGTAGCCTATGAAGCATCTCTATGTGAAAAGGGAAACGCTCACCAATATTTCATAATTGCTATAAAATCCCTTTTCTTTACCAGCCGTTGGTTTGGTATACTGGATGACCATTAGAGGGCAGTGCTTCCCTTCGTTCAAAGGAGCTGGCTTTGTCAAATTCAGCTTTCACTGTTGGGGTGTGGGGGCAGGGCATGAAAGAAAGATGACCTTTGTGAAATTAGGAATGAGGTTGAAAAAAACTATTTCTTCAATATAAAAGAAAGCATAACATTTGGAAGTCCGGCTTTACTGTTAATTTTTAATTGCTTTTAATTTTTTTCAGGAAAGCTTCAAAAATTTACGAGAATGCCTTCAAATATGTTGATTTTGACTTTGTTACACTTTAAAACTCAAGTTAAAAACCTGCCTTGCTATTTCTTTTCCTAATGTCCGTGAAGACTTTGCTCTGTAGGGGTAAACATTTGCATGTTCTCTGTTTACTGTTCTGTCTACCGTAGCACGTGAACTTGGACAAGGGACTTAATAATTATTATTCTTATATCAAATAGGAATAATATTGCAAGCACTTTCATTACACAGGGAAACTTAAGTTCCATTAATTTAGAATTATACTATAGAAAATTGAGGGAGAGTCCTATAGCATACGAACAAGAAATGACTTCAAATTCTGTTGTGTGAACAACTATTAATGACTGTTATTTGTGCCTCCTTTTACAGTTGTTTTAATTAGTCTTAGTAATTACACTTGTATCTTAGCCGAAACATCATTTAGAATAATTCTGTGTGGAGCTTTATTTTATTTCCTTTGTGTGTTCTGCTGCATATATCTTTTAGCTGATTACTTGCAATAGAGAAAGCACCCGATGTGTTTTCACGTGACCAGAAGAAAAAAGTGATGTCCTTCTGGTGTTACTGAACCAGATCTCCTCATAGCAGCACAGGACATCTTATTTGTTTATGATACATGCCTGCTACTATGCTATGTCTACTAGATGCAGAACTCTCTACTCTTTTTCCAACTCCTGGTCTGCCTGCATGCTGCCATGTTTTCTGCCATGACGATAATAGACTAACGTCCCAAACTGGGTCACCTTGTAAAGACCTCATCACCATGTCTGGCCCAGAGCGGGTCTCCAGTGTGGAGATGCGGAAGAGGCAGCAGAACCAAGAGCTGTCAAGTTGGCTTTGGTCTTCAGGAAAGAGCTGTGCAATCCACACCACTGGATATAGGCACATAAGAGAGCTATTCGTGAGGGGAAGCAGGTGGCTTCCAGATCCAGCAAGATTGGTGAAAGACAGAGCAAACCAGGGCTGTCCAGCTGGTTATACGACGAATGGTGCCTCGATATGCTGTGGGGAAAGCAGACCTGGGCAGGCAATCATCATCTTCATCGTGGTCGTCGTCGTCATCATCATCATCATCATTACCGTCATCACCACGACCACCATCACCATCATCACAATCCCTGTCTTAGCTTTCTATGACTTTGATAAAACACCACCACCCAAAGCAAAAACAAAACAAAACAGAACAAAACAAACAAAACAAAAAAAAACCCAAATATTTGCTTTAAAATAATATAAATATTTGCTGAAGAAAACGCTGCTCAACTCTATTGCTATTAGATTTGATTCATCGTGAAAATTCAGTAGACTGCAGGTTATCTGGCAAATAACCATCTGTTGAAGTAAAAACTAAAAGTACTTAATTTAAGCCAAGCGCTTCTTGATTGTTTTCTTGGAGAATGCCGAAGTCTGTATTAGCCCAAAGGGCAAAATTCCCTTGATTTCTTCGATGGATAAAAATGCAATCTTTTCTTTTTCTTTTTCTTTTCCTTTTTGTTTTGTTTTGTTTGTTTGTTTGTTTGTTTGTTTTGTTTCCGAGACAGGGTTTCTCTGTGTAGCCCTGGCTGTCCTGGAACTCACTCCATAGACCAGGCTGGCCTCGAACTCAGAAATCCTCCTGCCTCTGCCTCCCAAGCACTGGGATTAAAGGCATGCACCACCACTGCCAGGCTTTTCATTTTCTTATGAAGGTGCAGAGATGACCTGGAAAGAAGTCTCCATGGTTAGGACAGGACCAGTTGTCTGGGACTTCCATAAGAGAGACTTCCAGTAAAAGGGCACACATTAGTTAGTGTTGTTTAGGATGCATGGAGGATGAGAATGGTGAAGGAGTTTTGATGATTGAGTAGGTACCACAAGCCCGTGATAAAACAGACCATTGTTGACCACCATCATTCCCCAGCCCAGCCACTATGGTGGTTTATCTTTTTCACATGGTCCTTATGACTGTAGCCCAGAGATACTGAGATATGCAATTTAAGGCTAACTTCAGCATGCCTGAGTAACAGCACATATTTCACTCTGCAGTCCTGACTTCCTTTAGAATGCAAGGCACTTCTGGTGGTAAGTTTTCTGCTTCTACAAATAAGTCCACAACTAGACAGACATATTGTGAACCTTTGTGGTTTGTTTGCCGTTGAACACAAATGATGCACTTTAAGAAAATCTTCCAACATTCCTTGGCGACAAAGAGGCACCCAGATATCTATGTTTTCTCTCGAGTTATATTCTTAAATGCAAAATTTTATATATATATATATATATATATATTCATAATATATATATATATATTCATAATATTTAAAAACAAGAGAAAACTATCATCACTGAGATTTGGTTTTTCTACCCCATGACCTAAGAGGCATTTTCTTGAGGAGGGATAGGTTCATGGGAGGGCGGGGAAACTTGACGTGAAACATGGCTTTCAGTCATAGAGGTGTAAAACAAGAATATGTCAGCAGTTGGCGTTAAACATCTCACCTGTCCCCAGGCTGTGTGGAATGAAACGTGAGTATGAAGCTTTTGAATGCTTTCAAAGCCCAGATACATCAGAAAATAGGGAAGGTCAATATTTATTTCCATATACCTTCAACATAAGTTTGGTGAATTTCTTCCCTCAGGAAAATGAATTCTGTATTCATAAGACACAATTTATACTTTCAAAATTAAAACCAACTTTACTGCTTCTTAACTTTTTGTGATATGAGCATCGATTTACTTAATAGACATCCGCTGCATGTCTCCTTCACATCCGAAGCTGTGGTAAGTGCTTTGCAATTGAGAGCTGGAGTACTGAAATTACCTGATTCAAATACTAGATGCGCCTTGCTTTGTGTTTTTTTTTTTTTTTTTCCTGAGCTGTCAGTCATGCATGTGTGGTACCTAAAAATTGCAAATGTTTTCCTCTTTTTAGCCAACCTATATAAAACAGCCATAAGGTGTTTCATGGCTTTGTGTAGATTTAGAATTTACTTGGAGGGTCGTTGGGGCAGTGGATGACACTTAATTGTGTTTTAGCAGTACTTAGAGAAAATATGTCAGTGTATCTGGTTCTTCAATTGTAGAAACACTGGGGCTTGAGAAAGTCATACACACACACACACACACACAAAGTCATACACAAGAAAATGTTAACTATAGTACTTTTGCTCAATGTGGAAATGGGACAGACAAATTTCTTAGACATAATCTTACATAAAGCCTCTTAATTGTGTATCTTTAATCATGTGTAAAGGAAATTCTTTCTACCCTTTATTCAGAATTGGACAGCTGAGAAACTTACCTACTTGGTATAAAATATACCTGAACAACCTATTAACATTAATTAAACTTTTCTTTCCGCTAGTAGTTAACAATGTCCCCAAGGTTGTATCTTGTCAGGTTCACAGTTTTTAACTTATTTTTTGAGCTCTGCACATTTGTGTTAGTTGAGTTTTTGGGTAGTTCTAGCACTGCTGCTTCATCTTGGGCATTTCATTCCTTACATTTCTGCTTATTCTTCCAGCAATATTCCCCTTCTTTTGTGGTCATTGTCCTAGAATTATTTCTCCTTTAATGTTTAACAAGCATTTTCTTCAGGCTCCTTACAATTCTGATTCAGCCGTCTTTAATTCCTTTTCAATGTTCAAACCATTGTTTCAGTGTTCGAACATGGTCAAATTGTTGTAATGAGGTAAACTTTGTGAAATGCATAGAAATCATATCATACCTACACATACTTCAAAAACAAGTTTAGTGCACATGTTTGTGTGTGTAGAACCTCTAAGATCAGTTCTAAGTGGATTAAATAGAGACATGCTCAGAAACATAGGTCAGGGGCCTAGAAAGTTGACTCAAGGGTTGAGATAGCTTGTTGCTGTATTAAAGGACCTGGATTCAGTTTACAGCATCCACTTGGCAACTGACAACCATCCATGACTCCAGTTCCAGAGGTTCTAATGTTCTCTTCTGACTTCAGAGGGCACCAGGACTATACAAGGTGCAGGCATGCACATTTAAGCAAAACTTTCATGCATGTTAAATAAAATTTAAAACTTAAAAGTAATTTAATTATAGTTTGTAGGCACTGCCCCTGTGTTCTAGGTGACTGTCACCAGCAATGTATATGAATGAGTGACTGTAATTTCCGTGTAATCTCAAGAATGAGCAGTACAATTTTATTCTGTAAGTTCCCTATTGGAATTGTCAATCAGCTATACTTGGGGGGAAATGTTTTTACATCTTTATTTTGCTAGTTCCTGGCATTTAAAAGCTCATTGCTGCAGCTGTCTGTTTGATGATTCTCTCCTGTGCTCATTAAGTCCCTTGAAAAACTGGTGTTGGTCTTCCTCAATGTCTTGGGAATCCCACTGAAAATATCATGCTGACATCCAGGCCATAGTATTTTTCCTCCTTAGTTGGTCATTTAAGAGCTTTCGCAATCTGGCTCCAGCTCTATTTCCAGGCTGAAGTCCAGAGATATCTTGTTTGGGCTGTCCCCTGTATTTCTATCATCTCCCTGTTATGACGTATATACAAATGTGCTTTCATAACACCACACTTTTCTGCCTAGAACCTCTCCTCATCCTGGTGCTATTCAAAAAACACCTCTTCAAGTATTCTCCCAATAATCTGACTTATGAACATGTAATAGGACAACTTGTAATCTATTTTATATATAGATATCCTATCTCTTTAGCTAGGTTATAGGAATTAAATGTATTTATCATCTCTCTGTATCCCTGATTTTTATACCAATATATTTTATTTTTATAAATATTCTTATTGATTACTTTTTCTGCAAAGTCCCCAAATAATGATTACATATTTATTATTGTGTCAGCATGTCTCAGAGCAATGTTATTAAATTTTCGTGGCTATTGCTGTTTTTATAGCAATATTATTTTCCATGGAACATTGCCATCACCTGGCCCTTTGAGTGTAAGGACAATAATAACACAAATTTAATTAAAAAATGTTATGTACTCCCTAACCAAGTGGATTCCCTTTTCATCAATAAGACAAAAGCTCTATTGAATGTGTTATTGCACTGATAAGTAATTTCAAATTAGATTACAATGCAAATGAGTTGGCTAGGTTGTGTTTTTATTCTTGGTAGGAAAGTGAAACCAGATTTGTGATTTTGATGGATTCCTCATTAAAGTAGACTATGCCTGACTTGTATAAATAGGCTCTAAAAATACATGCTGACCATTAATAAGCTCAGTGTTGGCTATAATGTTTTTGTGTAGTGGAATACTAATTAATGCATTTAATGTCATGGATGAAGTAGGAAGAAAACTAGCCTTGACATGAAACATGTTTTACAAATACTGATGGCAGTCATTCTCATCCTCCTCGGTACTGCAAAATTCGTATTTCATTTTGCACCAGGCCATTGTTGGGAGGATGCAAAAGTGCAGAAAGACACCCATCGAATTTCTTGAAGACAAGAAAGAAGATAGGTAGGTCCCCCAAATTACCTCTTGGCTTAAAGAAACAATGCAGTTGTATGTTATATTATTCTTCTATCTTTCTTGTGAACAAAAACACATGATTTCTTTATTACTGAAAATGGTGACTGTACTGGTCTCAAATCCTTTTTAATAATAATTTCTTTATGAGAGAAAGACATTGTCATTTCATACAATGCAGGTTAGGGCACTGAGACAACATTTACATTCCATTCCATGTTAGGTTAAGGTTTTGTATTTAAGAAGCAAATTTCTTGTGTGGTTGTTTAAAAAGAGAGATGGTAGACTAAAAGGCTGCTGTAGTAATATTTAGATGACTAAGTTCAGGAGAGGGATAGGATAGAGGGCAAAACTCAGTTTTGGAAAATGTAAGATTTTCATAGATTTTGGCCCTACTTTTGTAATCATAAAGAAATGGTATATTTAAGAATACAATGACAGTGTTTATCATAAATAAAGCATAATTTGTCTATACCTACCGTGTATATGAATACATCTGTGGCCTCTCCATTTCTTTTTTTAAGCACAGTTTTATCTGGAAGTTATTTATAAATTGTTTGAAATTGAATTAGATTGCATAATAACACATACAACAGAAAATATTTCATAAGTTACGTGAAATAGATGCAAATAATAAGCCATGATCCAGACCTTCTGGGTTTTCATTGTTATTATCCTGCATCTCTGAATGCATCATGTCAATAACTCTGCATATATTCAAAAAGTGAAGTAGATTTAAACATAAACTAATAGGACTTCAGATTTAGAATGCAACTGCAATGAGCTTTAGAGTTTATTTTATGAAATACTTCTTTTGGATGAGAAAAGTATCCTAATGTATATTACCATATAAGTGTAATTATAATTTTTAAAACTGTGAGGAAAATAGACAACACAAAAGGACAAACAGCCAACGGCTCTCTGGTTTGTAAGAATGAGGTATATATTTGAGACACAGTTTCCAGGGCACAAAACCTTGTCTTGCAATTCTTCTAAATTTTGGAGTGGGATGTGACATATGACCAATAACAGATTTGCTAGCCATGTGGCTGCAGCATTTGTAATAGTCATTGAACTATACAGGGCAGAAACGGAGAGTAGCTGAGCTCACCAGTACACCAGCCACACACTCTGAGAGCATCCTAATAAATATATGGCAATGTGAGGCTTCTGTGCTTATGCTAAGAAAACCTGCTTAGACTTTAATCTAAGATACAGATCCTTGGAGAACAAGGTTGAACATATTCATTTATATCTCAGGCAAACTGTACAGAAATTCATACAACTACTTGTATGAATTAGTCTGCAAACTAAGCTGGTGTGATGTTACAGCTTTGACTACAAATTATCTAGAACATGATTCTCATATTCTTAAATAATTATATCCTCTAGTACATATGTAACTATGCGTGCACGCACGCACACACACACACACATACACTCATGTACATATGTTGTCAACAGACATGAAAGTGTATTTTTTTATTTAAAATTCTTTTCTACAATATTTTTGGCATTCTTTTGGCTTATTGTTTTTGTTTGTTTGTCTATTTTTTTGAAAGCTTTAGCATTTTATTTTAAATATAGGTGATTAGCGCTTAGTTTGAAATCCAGATGGAAACTCATTTTGTATTTTATGGACTTGACATGAAAAATGCCTTGAAATTTTAAGTATAACTTTTTATAATTTCTAATTTTAAGTATAACTCTGTGAGAGGGAAGGCTGAAATTCAGATCATAACAATCCCATTTCACAATGCACCATCAAGTAACTTATAGTTATGAACTCTTCTATATTCTTTGTGGAAAGGGACTTGGAAAAATGTATTGAAGCTTTTTGAAATTTAGCAAGTTCAGGGTAAATTCAGTAGGCTTTTAGGTTTGTCTTCATCTTGAATGTTGGACTCAGGGCTCTTATGTTTGAATCGTTTCTTTATCGTTTACTCAAGAGAGAGTAGGAAAGTGTTGATCTAGTATCCAATAGATTAGTATAGCCCATTGACTCATGTTAACCTATCTTTTTTAATTAGTTATTTTCTTCATTTACATTTCAAATGTTATCCCCTTTCCTGGTTTCCCCTCAGAAAACCCCCTATCTCATCCCCTCTCCCCCTGCTTACCAACTCACCCAATCCTGCTTCCCAGTCCTAACATTCCCTTACAATGGAGCATCAAGCCTTCTCAGGACCAAGGGCCTCTCCTCCCATTGAGGCCAACAGGCCATCCTCTGCTATATATGCAGCTGGAGCCATGGGTACCTCCATGTGTACTCTTTGGTTGGTGGTTTAGTCCCTGGGAGCCCTGGCAGGTACTGGTTGGTTCATATTGTTGTTCCACCTATGGGACTGCAAGCTGCTTCAGCTCCTTTGGTCCTTTCTCTAGCTCCTCCATTGGGGACTTTGTGCTCATCTGCCTCTGTATTTGTCAGGCTCTGCCAGGGACTCTCAGGAGACAGCTCTATCAGGCTCCTGTCAGCAAGCACTTGTTGGCATCCACAACAGTGTCTGGGTTTGGTCACTGTGTATGTGGGATGGATCCCCAGATGGGGCAGTCTCTGGATGGTCTTTCCTACAGTCTCTGCTCCACACTTTGTCTCTGTATCTCCTCTCATGGGTATTTTGTTCCCCTTTCTAAGAAGGAGCGAAGTATCCATACTTTGGTCTGCCCTCATGTTAAGCTACTGAATGAGAAACAAGCCAATTGAGGAGTGTAAGGCAGATTCCCATTGAAAATGGGGCCTAGGCCTGGTCTTGAACACTAGTATTTTTTTTCTGACTCCTAGTGTCCCACCTGGTGATCACTGTCACATGAAACTCTAGCTCATTATGTTGCTACAGCAATAATGTTCCTCCCTATATCCTCTGCCCTAGACTCTTTCATTCTTGGAGTCTTCTATGCCAGAATCTGGATATTAAAGTTTGATTCTTAACTTTACCCTCATTTTAACCATCTGTTTGATTATGTTAAATCTCTTTTGAGTGTTTCTTTGATTAATCCATTTCATCGTTTATGAAAACAACTGTTTTAAACACTCCAATTCTCATCTCATTCATGAAACTATGGGAGTAAACTAGAAAATCCGTTATGTATAAACATTTAGGTTCATAGTCATCCTAAAAGTGCAAACGTTCTCCGCCAGAGTTCTTTGTGACATGGTATCTGCTTTTCCATCTTCATGCTACCCAAGAGACTTTCTGAGTTCCGTCATCAACAGATTTGTGACAGGCCATGTGTCCACTGTTTCACATAAGGCCATGCATGTGGCTCCTGGAGTTGAGATGTTTCAGCCAGTCTCCATCACTGTCTGGAAGCTTGCCTTCATCCCTAATGCATCTGACTAAGCCTTCTATTCTCTTTGAAGTGTTTAGGGCATCTTTTCAATGCTTTCCCAGGGTACCTAATGCACAATCTGGATGTTGTGATGTCTGTTGAGAATTTCCCATGACTAGCTTGTCTCCTGTGTAAAAACTGATTTCCGTGAGGTCAAATGAAACCTTTTATTTATCATTATGCCATTATTCTTAAGGAGTCTTATTAAGCATGCCAATATATCAGCATTGCCCGCATTTGAAGCATTTAACAAGTTCTCATTTATTCCTTTCTCATAATACTTCTAAAATATAATTTCCATTTATAATATTCATTGAGTTAAACACATTTCCCCAGATGCTGTTTTTCTATATCAGAGATATTTTTACTGGTACTTGCTTGTTTTTACTACAAATTCAATACAAAACATGCTATAAAACATTCAGAAAAAAGTTCCTATCTTTTATATTTTTGGTTGTGAGCCTAGCCTTTAACGGCTGAGCCGTCTCTCCAGCCCACAAAAAGTTCCTATCTTTAAGAACCATTGTTGTTTTTCTGCTGATTAAAAAAACTGAACTTAAAGCCTGCTACATGCTGACTTTATTTTATTTTTTTCTTTCCCCCATCTTTCTGTCTTTCCTTGTTGCTGTTGTTTTGTGTTTGTTTGTTTACTGAGGAGCACAAGCAGGCTGGCTTAAGTTACTGGATCAGACTGTCTAAGCATTTTACTTGAGTTGTTTTTCTAAAAAAGTTTCTGAGAGAAAAATGTGTTCCAAATGTGTAAATATTCATTGAGTAGCTTTGAAGAGGGAACTAGTGGAAATATTTATAGCTTTTTCCCAGGGGGGTATGAGAATTCTAGTATGAAGGGGACCTTCCTGTAGCCAGAGGCCGTGACTCTGGGTTTGGACTGACTCTGCAACATTAGCTTCTAGTTAATGGGGACTGTCAGCTACAGCACACCACCCACCTGTCACTTTCATAGCGAATGTGTGAAAGCCAAACTGATGAGAAATTTAATTTCTCCTTGATATGCCATCATTTTACCTCTCAAACGATCAGAAATTATGGAGAGATTCGGCCTCCAAGTTAATGGTTTTGAAGAAAAAGAAAAATGGGCTGTGTGTTTTTTACTGCTGTTGGTGGCTCTATTAGCAGTCCCATACATTCTTTTAAAATATACAATATGAGGATAGCATTGTTTAAATATTTGGCTGAATAAGCACATGGGTGAGTGTTTTAATAAAAGAAGAGAAAAGAAAAGGGGAGAAAGCAAAGGAATGGAATGCAATTGGTTGATGGTTAACAAAGGAAACTCCTACTGTTGATTTTTAAAAACACAACTTAGCTTTTGTCTGCAAGACAGGAAATGTTCCCTGGTCATTCTGATAGGCTTTAAGAGAAATGTCTCATCTTCAGCAAATACTGTAAAAGCTCCCTGAAAATGTTTAACTTGTACAAGATGTACACACACCCAGTGTTGCATATCTTTTTTAAAAACCTGCTTCAGATTGGAAATGATTATATTTACTAGTGGCAGTTGTTTTCTGTGTTTTAGTGAAAGTAGCCATGAGTAAATACATTGCCTACTACAAACAGTGAGCATGGGTGTTGCTTGAAGTCACAGGATTGTTAGAAATTTGCATTCTTCTCTATAATGTTCTTGTTTTGAATGAGAAGTCCCAGCGTTATTAGAGGAGGGTAGCTCAACAGGAAATTCTAAAGATCTCTGCTATTGCCACTTTAAATTCTTGGGAATACTTTAGACATTCATTGACAATCACTTTTGGAAACAGTATAGAAATTAAGCTTACTAAGAAGTACAAATATTTAGAACTTTTCCTTTACAAATGCTATGTTTCATATTGTGTATTTTTCATACAGGAAGCAAGAAAAGATTTATAAGTTAACATACTTATTTGGGACCTATGTTTTATAGAACACATACACACACACACACACACACACACACACACACACACACATGTATATGTATATATATATATATGTGTGTGTATATATATATGTTTATATACATATATATCCCTCATGTACAGAGTATTTTAAAGCTTCATAGTTTCCTAGTGCCTTAAGATTTTAATTAAGAAATAAAATATTACGAAAATTTGTGGTTGCTTACCTACTAGTTAATAAGAAATTAGGGTTAATTTAATATTATTTTGAAAGATAAAATCAAGGTTTAAGACTATCCCTTGATTTTGAAAATTTTTGATTCTATTGTTGTTGGCTAATGTTAAATTTATAATAGACATAACATGTTTATTATTCTTACCTCTTGATTCAATTTAACTTTTGGAAGTGTCATTTGGTTATTTATTTTGCTTGTTATGGTAGTATTTTAGTTTTTATCTTTGGGAACAAGGAATTGGGTTGGTTGGTACATTGCTTTGGGGATATTTGAAGCGTGTGTTAGTAACTTAAAAAAAGAAATGATTGGTTTTGTAAATTGGCATTTTCATGAATGTGTACAATGTGTTCTGATTAACCTTGCCCATACCCAACTTGTCTTTGATCTATCCCTATGAATCCACTCTCCTATTACTTATGTGGTTTTGATTTGTTCTGAAACCCAATAAGCTTAACCATTGCCATTTATGTGACTCTGAGTTTGAAATTTTGCAGTGGAGTCTGGTGGGCTCATTGTAGAAGGGTTGACATACTACTTCCTAGAAATTGACTGTTAGTAGGCATGCTATGTGTAGGCTCATTGTAGGAAAATTCAGTTGCACTAAGTTAATGATTGGAATATCTGTCTTATGACCAAGGCATGATATTCTGTAGCTCCCTTTGTCTTCTAGATATTACTTTCTTTATGCCTCCTTTTTCTGTAATGTGTCTAGTAGGAACTAGTATCAATGCCTTCCTTATGGCCGAGCTGTAAAATCTATGACCTGGTCAGTAGTGCAGTAGTGGTACAATTATTTAAGGGATAACCAAGACTTCTCTGAGTGGAGCTGAGGTGGGCTCAATAGGAGGGAAGCAGTTTCTCTAATATCCAATAAGAAGACAACTTGACTAGGGATCAGGAGAGATCCCTCAGCAGTTAAGAATATGCACATTTCTCTTGTAGAGGACTCTAGTTCCGTTCCCAAGACTTATATCAGGCTGCTTGTAAACACCATCTGTACCTAGAACTCCAGGAATATCTGATACCCCTGACCTTTGCAGATAACCTGCACTCACATGAACATACCCATGCAGTGGCACGTATATGCATGTAATTAAAATTGAAATAAATTAAGAAAAGAAAAACATCCCTGGGGAAGAACATTCCAATGTGGCTTAGCTAAATTGATATAATATCAAACTACCCATAGACTAATATCAACGTAGCCTTAATCAGAAAACCTTTTCTTTTCTGGAAAGTTGCTTGAATACAGAAAAACATAATTAATCAAGGTGCTTAAAATACCTGTAGGTTGAGAATCTTTGTTTGGTTTTATATGTGGAATGATATTGGGTATTTATTGGTCTGGCTGGTTGGCTGGTTGGCTGGTTAGTTGCTTGGCTGGCTGGGTGATTGGTTCAATGCTTGGTTTGAGGTAGTTTGCTGTAGATTGTGGTATCTTCAATCAGAAGTTTGAGAAGATTACTTTTAGTAGAATAAGAGAGATGTTTTTCCAGCCCAGTCTAATGGCAGACAAGACAAGCATCTCTCGCTGGTAATGACCTAGAGATTTTATATCTATAAATGATGAGAAACCTGTTTGATTTGTAAAATAAGATCACTGAAAAAGTTTCAACAGCTTGAATTAAATTTTTTTCACTAACATGAGTAATTTTTCAGAAAAAGCAAAGAATTTGCCCCTAACTGGGCATTTTAGCCCCCTTTGGGCATTTTCAGACAACGTATAGTTATGAAATAACCAAAACCAAGACAGAATTTATAATTCACATTGTCTAAAGCTTAAGGTTAGCCACCTGCTTTCTGGGTATGGGATTGCTGAGTGTGCAAACTTCCTCCCTTCTCTACCTCTTCAGACTCATTACACTCCAGGTCTTTAGAGCCAAAGGGGCCATCCACTACATCTGTTGCTACTATTTAGGAAGACAGCAACACCTGGAACCACAAGACAGTTCATATGGCTGTTTCCCTTTCAGATGGGCAATGGAGAGAACCTGTTACATAAAGTGTTCATTTATGCGAGGATGTTTTCAGCCTTAAGCTGTTTATATACAGAAACTTGGCCAACATTTTAAATCCACTTACTATGTTGTCAACCAAGAAATCAGGCAATGGATGTGTTTACATGTTCTAAAAGTAAGTTATCTTGGTAGAGTTGATACCCAAAGAGGGAATCCCTTTGCAGATTCTCCTCACCTCTGCTTCTAAATTAGTATGAAGATAACACTCTTTAAATAGTTTTTGAAGCTCCCATTGTAGGGCCAGCCCTTTGCGTCAGGTTATGTCTAGACATAGTTGTGATGCTTATTTCATATAAGCCTTAGGTAATCTGTAGGTGGCAGAATCCTAATCTTGGTTATATAGAACTTTACATTAACTGATCCAGCTGGTTGATCAGGTGCTGGGTGTTTTCTTGTCCTAGTCTCCCACTGGAAATTATTGGGGTGTACAATTGAAGAGTGTTCTCCTCCTATTGTTAACACTAAAGGACATATGTGGTAAAGTTTTATTCAAATTCCTGGGTTATTGAGTCCAGGAGGGTGGCTCGTTGGTAAAGCATCAGCTGAGCCTGTGTGAAAATGTGAGGTTGGATCTCTGGCATCCATAAAAATGTTGACCTTGGTGGAAGGTTTCTGTAAAGCCAACACTGGATGTGTGGTAGGAGTGCAGACATAGGTGGGTAACAGGAGGTCACTGGCCAGTCACTCTATGCAGTTGTTAATTTGAGGTTAGATAATAAACCCTGTCTTAAAAAACAGCATGGAGAATGATACAGAAACAAACAAACAAACAAACAACAACAACAACAAAAAACAGAAACATGCATGTCTGGTCTCAACATGCACACATAAAAACACACAAACACAAAATTTAAAAAAAAAAAATCCAATCCCCCAAAGTACAAATTCTAAGAAGAGTGTAAAGTCCCATTCTGGTTGATGAACCAAATAAACCTAACCATACTTGACCATATTCTCTACCTGTATAGATTAACCAAGGTAAAATTATCCAGGCTTCACTGATAGGAGAGGTTGTGTTCATATCTAAACAACTCACTTTTTCATGGCTATGCTTAGGAGGCTGTACAAATGAGCTCTCCCGTGGCTAGATGATTGTGTCATGCATCCTACATGGAAGAGTATTTGGTCATAGAATTTGTCTAGATTCTCTTTTTTATCCAATAAATTGGGAAGTTTGTTACATGGGGTGGGCAATCTGAGGCTCAGAAATGGAAAATGATTGAAATGGGATGTTCTAGTTAGGGTTATTTTTGCTGAAATCAAACACCAAAGCAACTTGGGAAGAAAGAGTTTATTTGGCTTACATTTCCATATCACTGTTCATTGTCAAAAGAAGTCAAGACAGGAACTCAAACAAGGCAGGAACCCTGGAATCAGGTGCTGATGCAGAGGCCCTGGAGGGGTGCTGCTTACTGGACCGCTCTTCATGGCTTGCTCAGCCTGTTTCTTATAGAACCTAAGATCATCAGTCCCGGGGTGGCACCCTCTGTAATGGTCTGGGGCTCCTACATAGTTCCTAACTAGGAAAATGCTCCACTGGCTTGTCTAGAGCCCAGTCTTATGGATACATTTTCTCCACTGAGGCTCCCTCCTCTCAGATGACTCTAGCTTGTGTCAAGTTGACATAAAACTAGCCAGCACATGGAAAATATATGTAATTAAAATATAGAAGAGAATAGTCAGAATGATATGCTAGGGTGACCATTGATATTGTTATCTAAAAACTTGGTTTCAAGTCAACCCTTACTTGCTCTGATATCTTTAATTAACATCTAATTTTATTTTCAAATTTTCGCAAGCAATGGTGACCCAAAAGTACCTAATTCAAGTTTCTGATTCCAAATTAACTAGCGAAGCAATCTAAAGTCAATATTTATCTATGTGTCTATATATCCTTCTATCCATGAATCACATAAACACAGCTTTATATTGTCTAATGTTTAATATAGAATTATACATTCAGCATTAAAAATGTCTTCACTGAATGGTTTCTTATTGCATCATGACACTAATCTTCAGTCTCAAAGCCTTGTGGTTAGAGTGTACAGTCATGGAATAACCCTTCCTCTGTGGCACTATCAGACTATCACCATGCTGTCGGGATCCTTCTGCGAGCCCTTAATACATTTGTCCATACAAGTAACCCCTCAAAGAGATTGTATCAAAGAATATCAAATTACAAACCAACATTTTACGACTCTGAACTTTAAGGGCCACCTTCCTCCTAATTTATCAACTTTGTCTTAGCAAATTCTGTGGCAGCGTAAATTCCAGATAATATTGTTTTATTGACACATAAAATATACATTCATATTTTTTGCATATGTTAAATATTAAATGTTCTTAGCTAAGGAAAATCTCTTTCTGTTGGAGATCTTTTCTACATTCCTAAAATGACAAATACATACAGCACGCTCTTGCTTCTGAAATACAAAGCCCACTGTCTTATAAACAAATTGACAATAGGTTCTCCCATGACAAGCTGAATTCACAAGCCACTTGTTCCTCCATGTGGCTCTGCCATTTGTTCTGACATCATCCCTTTAGCTCTGAGAATAAGTCTGACATCAACACTGTATCCATTGTGGGTCTTCTCTAGGAATCAAGGGGCTGGGAAACAAATTTCACATCGTTGCCTTTCTGTGTGATTCGGAAGACAACACCAGACTCAGGATTTTAAGCATAGCCACCCTTCCCTCCCTTCCCACCACCTTCCCTCTTTCCCTTTCAATCCTTATGGTGTCACAAAAAAAAAAGGCAGCAGATTTTTATTCCTGTGTAACAACTATGTTTTTCATGTTTTGAAAATATTTATCAAGGGTTTTTTGCATCCCAGTTTGTCTTCCAAGAATGCTGAATCACTTTCACGTCACTGGAACAAAGCTAGATGACAGCCCACATACAACCTGTTATCCAGACACACTTGAAAATATTCTGTTTCTAAATAGTCAGGAAAACTTGCATTTAAAAAAAAAACATTTTTCTTCACCACAGAGCTCTCTCCAATTACATTGAGCTATTCAACACAGTGCAGACTCAGTAACAGGCACTTCCCTTTCAAGAGTGGCTACAAGGGGAGCGCCTGTGCATGTAGCAATCACTTACTTCTTTGTTGCCGGGGATAACATTCCATTGTATGGAACTGGCCCAGAAACAACCTCTCATTAAGAGTGATCTGAACAACTATTTATGTATTTATTTATTTATTTACAAAAGTTTCATGGCCATGGAGAAAATGTCTGCTTTTAATTCTTTGGTTGTGACATTTGCCTTAAGACTGTAATTCTTGCTAAATGGGATTGAAACAAAGAGAAAAACAAACACAAAAAGATAACAGTACAGTAGCATAGGTTTGGAGGCTTCTAAATAGCTACGTATTTCACATGAATATAGTGGCTGTCTTCATTATCAGCTGTGTGGACAACTTGAGCAGATTTCTTTAAGTTGTCAACTTGAGGAAGTCAGGGAGCAATTGATCATCACACTTTCTGGTTCTGTACTATAGTGATGACATTAGCAGAACATACTCAGTACTTAGTTTGTAAGAAAAGCTTAGTCTCTTCTTCCAGAAAAGCATGTGGACCACGTTTTAACGTATTTATTTCAGAGTGTTAGAAACTGTGTTTTGAATATGAAAATTGTATTTTGGGGAGTGGCTCCTAATTCCGGTTTCCCCCTGTGTTCAGCAGCCCACATTTATATTTTAATGCCACTAAACACTCCTCCCACTGATGAACTCGATAGAATGTGCAGAAATGTTTATACTAAGAAATGAAGGACGTTTTTATATCTTGAGGGTCCTTTCATATAAAACAAGAGGAGTACAGACAAGAGTAGCACACAAATGTATTTTTTAATCATCTTAAAATTTCTTCATATTTTGATGATATTCTTTTCCTTTTCTCACATCTTCCTTCCCGTTCCTACTAACCAAACTTTTTGTTATTTTGCTATCTTAGAAAAGAAACAACTCACCCAAACCAAAGCAAACCAAAAAAGAGCAAACACACAATAAAAACAAACAGGCCCCAAAGCATGACTTCTGTTGTGTGTTAACCGATTGCTTCTGAGGATGGGGCCTGCCTTGGAATGTGACTGATAAGCACAGGATCACTCCATTGGAGAAAACGTATTTACCCTCTCTCAACAGCTATCAATGAAGGTGGGAGTGATTCTATTTTCTCCATGCTTGGATTTTATCTGTTCTGAACTCCTGTAGGTCTTGTGTGTTGTCACAGGATCTGTGACATCATACAAGCCCCATTGTGTTTGAAAAACATTTTCCTTTTAGTTGACCACCACATCTGGCTCTTACAATCTCTCCAACACCTCTTCTTCAAAGATCCATGAGTCTAGAGGTGAGGAGTGTGATAAAAACTTCCGATTTACTGCTGATTGATGGGCTCCAACATCTTTCAGTCTCCACATGCTGTGTAGTTTTGGGTCTCTTTCAATTACCATCTACTACAAAAATAAAGATTCTCTGCTGAGGCTTAAATAATGCACTGATCTATGGATATAGCAATATGCCATTGAGAATCACTGCTGTGTTCACTTGGCAGGACATCATTATACATTTTCCCAGGACCTATCTAGTTTTGGATTCTTGGCCTTATTAACAGTGTCATGTATGGTTTCCATCTCAGGCAGTGTTCTTTAACTATAATAATAATAATAATAATAATAATAATAATAATAATAATACAATGTTTGGTTGCGCCTATAACATTGGCGCCACCACTGCACTGGTGGCTATATCTTGCCGATAGGTTGCTATTTGGTTAGCAGTGTTCATAACTGTGTGATACTTACGTTTCCTTTTCTATCCCAGTGGATGCAAAATTACTACTAATGCTAGCCAGTAGAAGTGAAGCCTCTAGTAATGCACTAAGTGGATTTCTCCATATTTGATGACATATATATGGGCTTTTTTTGTAAAAAGGGTCTTATCATCCAATTGTGGAGGGTAACCAACAGGATTGGTTATAGCTTGTAATGTTTCAGTGGTCTCTGAGATCTCTTTGGCTAATTTACTCAAAAATATGTAACCCATCCCTGGGACTAGGGTTTTTATTTTATAGCATATGAATTTTAGTTGGGGAAATACTGTATCTCTCAAAATATAGGTTCATTTAAATTTATTTCATATATGTTTATAGTTTAGGAAGTTTCTACAGGAGTGGATGGATATCTCAATAATGTAATTTTCAGCAAAGGACCACTACAGAGCATGAAGTTTGAGAAGAGAAGGATCTTCCTAGTTCTGCTGAGAAGAACTTTTGGTCTAGGATGTTTTGTTTGCTTTTCTTTTCTTTTAATCAAAGAGTGTTATTCGGTTTTACTCACCATCCTGTTGACACATGACCAACTCCTTGCTTAGCTTGAGGAACTGAATGGCTAAAGGATTTTTTTCCCTCATTGTTCCATTTTGCTTCTGGGATGAGTTCCTTGATGCCAATGCCTCTCATAGGAGACAGATCAACACTTTGAACACTGAGCTTTGGCCCACCATGAAATGTTCACCTGTTCCTGGGTCATCATCCACTGGGATAGTTCTTATATTTTATACCAGAAACGAATGTCTGTGCAGCACCTTCACTCTCCATAGCTGTCACTTTATATCATCACAAGACATACATCCTATTAGGAAGTTTTACAATTTTGACTGTCTTACTTTAGGTTTCTCAAAAAAAAAAATCAATCATTTTTATTGAAAAATAATTACCCAGATTGGAATCGATCGAGGCTATATGACAATCCAGCATCCTGTAGGAATACATTAATAATGATTTTAAAAGTTAGCCCTTTCTGACCTGCATACCACTGAAGTGTTCATGGAGGGAAACAACAATTTTTGTTGCTGTTGTTGTTTGTTTGTTTTTTTTTTTTTTTTGAGATTAGAAAAGAAAGACAAATGAAAAGAGGAAACTATAAAAAGAATAAGGGAAGTCAGCTAACAGCTCGTCAGCATGGACTTAAGCAGCTAAAACTCCATAGACCCACCTTCCATTAGGTGTGGAAGTCCTGTTGGGAGCTTATTTACTCCTTGAAAGAGTATCTTCACATGCCAAGTAGGGCTGGACAGTGGTGGCGCACGCCTTTAATCCCAGCACTTGGGAGGCAGAGGCAGGTAGATTTCTGAGTTCGAGGCCAGTCTGGTCTACAGAGTGAGTTCCAGGACAGCCAAGGCTATACAGAAAAACCCTGTCTCAAAAAAACAAAACAAAACAAAAACAATAACAACAACAAAAAACCAACATACAATGGAGGGAACAGAAGTCATAGCAATTGTGTTACACACCATTCATTCATTCATTCAATTCTAAATGTTATATTTTCATTCTTAATAAAGCCATTTCAGCTAATCTTCTGCAGATGCCAAGAAGTGCTTGCTGACAGGAACCTGATATAGCTGTCTCTGGAGAGTCTCTGCCAGAACCTTACAAATACAGATGTGGATGCTTGAAGCCCACCATTGGACTGAGCACAGAGTCTCCAATGGAGGAGTTAGGGCAAGGACTGAAGGAGCTGAAGGGGTTCATAACCTCATAGGAAAAACAACAATATCAACCAGCCAGACTTCCCAGAGCTGCTAATGACAAAACCACCAAACAAAGAGTACACATGGAGGGACACATGGTTCCAGCTGCATATGTAGCAGAGGATGGTCTTGTCAGGCATAAATGGGAGGAGAAACACTTGGTCCCATGAAGCTTCTATGCCCCAGTGTAGGGGAATGTCAGGGTGGTGAGGCAGGAGTGGGTGGGTAGGGGAGCACCATCATAGAATCAGGAGGATGGGATAGGGGGGTTGAAGAGGGGAAAGCAGGAAAGGGAATGAATACCTTTTGAAATGTAAAATAAAATATTTAATAAAAAGAAAAAAGAAAAGAAAAAAGTCAAAGAAACACTTAGATAGTACCCTGTCTCGTGTGACAAACTATGAATGGGTGAGACACAAAGTTTGAGGAAATAACTATCAATAAACTTCAGCATTAACCTGCTATGTTAACATTGTGTGTTCCACCGCCCATGTACACACAAGCCACAGCTGTTCCTTCTGTACCTCTTTCCTGAACCCCATGGAACCCTCCCCACTTTGGTAAGGCTTTGTTTAGATGCTACTAATTTCATTTGGTTAAGTTCCATCCTTATACTCCAGATTTCTCATTATGATGTGCCCCTTTTGATAAACCTGCATTCTTAATAATATAGGTGATACCAAAACAAAAAACAAAGCAAACAAACAAAACAAACAAAAACCAAAAAGGAACCATTCGCAGTATATCCCAGTCGGAAGACAGGAAAATTCTTTTGTTGCTATTAGCAAACACACTTCTGTCTATATACTCTGTAACATTGAACAAAGAGATTAATAGTTACTGTGTGCTTTCTGCATGTTGGGCACTTAAATATCCTTTCAGTGAATTATTACTCTTAAAACTTAGTGCAAGACTATGAAGCAGATGCTATTGCTGTCTTCTATTTACATATGGAGAAGCAAAGCATAGATTGTGCGAGAACCTTAGCTTGGATCACCCAGCTTGTAAAAATCAAAGCTAGGATCTGAACCAGAGAGTATGGGTGCAGAACATGCATTTCTTGTGACTGCATCACTAGGTGTTTACCTTGGGATAAGAACTGTGTTGGACCTAATGGTAACCTCAGAGAAGCCTGTGAACATATTCAGTCTCTGCTCACAGGATTTATTGGGCTTGCCAGTAAAGGAGAGGCTGGAGCAAAAATATAGACAGGATTCTTTATTATGCTACTACAGTACCAATCTCATCCCAGCCATTACCTCTCTGGATTACACATTACTATAAGCCGTTAATATAGGAGCCTCTGGAGCACTTTTGTACAAAGTGAGTGCTAAGCACAAGTAACGTAGCTATTTTAAACCTTTTATTTTGCCAGGCGTTTAACAGAGAATGGGTATCCAGTTCACTGAAAGGAAATTTTCTAGTATCATAGGCTATAGCTAATGGGGTCAACAAGGAGATACACGGTAGACCCGACAGGTACCCTAAACTGAAGCCATTAAGAAATGTTGGAGAGAGTATCTGTATTTATTAGTTGTCAGAGCTAAATTATCATGACCTAGATTTGCTACAGGGTTGCTTTGGAAACAGACATTTGATTTGTTCTTTCGAGCAAATGTCTTTGCTCAGGTTGCATACAGAATAAGCATTTAGACCTGTCCTCAGGACTGCGGTGACACTTTAATCATGGAAACAATCATCTGGCCACTGGATGCCACTGTTGCTCAACCAGAAGTCAGAAAACCAAAAATTCCTGTGGCAATACAATATTGGCCAATTAAAGAGCATCACTGTTATCATTGGTTGCGGACTTCCGTTCTCCAACTATTTTTGTTGATGAGTACAGTTCATCTACGGGAATTGCAATAACTAAGGGCAGATGAAGTTGAGACAAGATGCATGTGTTTAGTAACTAATTCTTGGTATACTTTAAAAGTGCCTTCATAAAAATACTCTCCACCCCACCCCTGCTTAACATACTAGAGCTGACAGCCTCCATTAGCTATCAGCTAATGCTGCAGAGTAAGACCAAACAAGGTTCATGGCCTTAGGCTATTAGAAGAGCCTCTTCATTCTTACAAAGGCCCTGGGGTGAAAATACTTTGCATGAACAGGCTCAGGCTCATCTATTCAGAAACACTGACATCGTTGTGGATGGAGAGCCTAGAGCAGTTTCTCAACATATCTCAGCCACAGATACTTCTAAAATTACCGTATTGCACACCTTTTAAAAATAGTAAGAACTGTGTACTTTTAAAAAAATCAGGTAAGATTTGAGAGAAGAACTCTGAAGTCAAACATATACATGTGGTCTGTTTAGAAATGATCCTAATTGCTTTGCCTGAGAAGATTTGCATAGCAAACACTTCTGCTTAATGTACAGTGAAGACCATGGAAGTCGGAGCCTGCTTCTGTACTTTTATGTCATTGTGGGATACGTACTTTCGGTATTCTAACTAGCACAGTTAGTCATTGTGTACAGGGAGCCAGACAGAGCCCTAGTCCCTGTTTAAGTGTTTGAATTTATTATTTCTATTCTACCCGCTAGTTAATTTTATTTTTGTGACTAAAGAACAAAAATACGAATTTCACAGTATTAGGAAAATGTCCTCTACTGATTAATGTACTGATTAAGCTTCTTTAATCATATTTGGAAGACAGGGGATTTGTATAAGGATGACCCCCTTCACACCATAAATGTGAATGTGTAATACATTTGCATATGTGCATAAGTAGGGTCAGCTACCTAAACCATTCTTTTTACTTATTGTGGTTTAAAAATAAAATGCCCTTATAGTTTGTCTCTGGGATAGCTTTGTAGTCAGCATTTTGCTGTCATTGCAATTTGCTGGCCTCGTAGAGTACAGTAACATGCTAAACTCAATATGTTTAATTTGACCTCGTGTTCAGATAAAAATTGATAGATTTTCTTTTTAACCTTGTACCTCGGTTTAAAATAAAAAGCCATAATTATTTTCTCTTGATAACATAAACATGTCAGGGGAAGTATGTAAAATATAAAAGGAAGTAATATTTGTATTGGCATTTAAAAATATCCTACTAAACTAAAGAAAATACATAGCAGAATATTAATCATTTTAGGTGGTATCAAAAACTAAAAGTACTTAACTTTTGATGAATTCATATATATATATATGTATATATATATATACATATATATATATGCTACATAGGTTAGTAATACACATATATTCATTTCACAGCAAATTAAATTATAGTTCACTCTAATCATGTCAAGAAATATTTAGAATTACCTTTTGAATCCAGAAATATTATTAGTGATTCACACTTTTTTAAACATTGTTTTGCAAGATTTATGTTGCAGAAGAGCCAACTGACATTACCAAGAGTGAAGGAACACTACAGAGACAGAGACCATGTAGAGTCCTCATTGTATTCTCAGCGTATTGCATGGTATGTGCTCCAGTGTGGCCATGAGTCCCAGAATGGACTGATAAGTAAATGCAAGCTGACAAGTGGCCATTTCATTTGTCTAAAAGTATTCATTTAGCAAAGCCACATTAAGCTGGACGAAGCAGACCGCTTGTGCTTTCCCATTCTAATAGACAACAATAAATTATCAGGATTGTTTTATTTTCTTCCACTATTTGATTAGACAGAGAACATTCTTCTTTCTTTATTAATGTTAGCTAAAACAACTGCATAGAAAGCACATGGTGGCAGCAAGCATGTCTTATCTAAAAGAAATATTAGCACTTTATGTTGTGATAATACCTGTTAATGGAATGTTCTTTAAAATATAGATTAAAAAGCACATACTTTTTTAAATTGGGGTTTATATGGTTGAAGAAACTATTATCAAGAAAAATGCAAGAGAAGAAACCTTAAATTCAACAAAGTATGCAGGGCACTAACAGATAGTTATAATTTTTATAATTGTTTTTGCATGGGTATGTGTGTATGGTATATGTGCATATGGGTGCACATGTCTATGTGGATGGACTACATGTATGCATGTATGTGGTGTGGTCAGTGGTTGACTTTGACAATTTTTCTTGCTTCCTTCCCTCCTTATACTGAGAGGTGACATTTAAACACAGAACCCTGTTCTTTGGCCAGTCTACCAAGCCAGCTTGCCCCAGGGTTCCACTGTGCTTTGATTACATGCAGGCGGTCACTCATGCTCAACACTTATTGGCATAGGAGAGGTAAGCCCTGGTTATCATACTGAGCCACTTCTCTAGCCTTAATTGGCTTTGTTTTCAATGCAAGTTAGCTTGATTATGAAAGGTAAGAAGTGATTAGTATAATTCATGATATTAAAGACTATTAAATGATGAAGCAGGCATTTAACTAAGCAAGTATTAAACAAACATTTAAATATAACCATGTTCTTAATGTAAACACACCAATAAAATGTTTTAAAGTAGACTGGCTAGTTGAAAACATAGCTTAAAACTTATTTAGCTAAGTTGTCCCAGTTATAAGTAGGTAGAACAAAAATATTTCCCTGAGCTAAATGGTTTTAGTATTTTCCTTAAAATTACTTTCACAAGTGTAAATGTTCTCACATCAGACTTATTTGTCCTACTTTGTTTCTATTAATAAAATTAGATTAAGTAGCACTAGTTTTGTTTTTCAGCAGAATTTAGTTTTAAAAAGTGGTAAGATATTTTGTATTACTCTGACAGATTTTGTTGATAGAGTAGCTTGTTGTTCATGTGTCTATTCTATTTGTTATTATAAAAACGGTATATCATTCTACATATTTAGGGGATTCCATGTAATAGTTCTTCATACATATATTGTAAAAAATGTCAAATAGTGATAGCATATTTACTACAGCAAACATTTATCACGTATTTGTATTGAGAATTATATTACTTTATACAGTGGCTGAATTAATTTACATCCATACCAGAGGTATTTAAGGCCATGCCTTTCTCCTTTCCTTTTGTCCTTCAGTACGTTGGGTTTACCTTGATGTATTCATTTTTTTCTCTTAATTTTTCTTTTAAAACAGTACCAATTATACCTAATGTAACTGATATAAAAGTGGGTTAAGGTGCTAACCACTGTGATTTTGATACATAGTTATATCATGATTAGTGTTATTACGTATCTTGTTTTAATTTATTTTTTAAAATTTATTAAATTACTTTATTTACATTCCAAATGTTGACCCTCTCCCAGAGTTCTTCATCCCCTTCCCTCTCCTCACTCACCCTACTGCTCACTCTCACCGTAACACCACCCAGTGTCCTCCTTCCCTGGGGCATCAAATCTGTTATTAAGTATCTTCATTCACATATTTACCCATTATATTTTTTCAGAAGTCTTTATTAAGATCATTTACCCATATTTAAAACAGACTATGGTTATTACTGTTGTTATATCATTAGTAGATATAAAACTGGTTACAGTATATTTTGTACATTTTAATTACTTGTCCTATAGAGAGTTTACAAGCATTTTCTCCCATGGGTCCTCCCCACCCAGCTCATTCTTTCTTTGGCTGAGCAGGAAGATTTTAGTTTGATATAAATCAACTTGTCTTTTTATTGTTGGCCACACTGATGTCCTGAAATATTCCCCCGATGTGCTCTTCTAGTGGCTTCATTTCTCCATTTATGCTTTTAGATTTATATTTTGAGTTGATTGCTGCAGGCCTACTTTCATGTTTTTGTATGTGTATATTCAGTTTTCTAAAACCAGTTGCTGAAAACGCTTTGTGTTTCTAAGTTATGATTTTATTTTATTTTTGCCAACATTGGCACTCAAAGATGAATGTTGATTAAGTATATTCATAGCTGCATTTTTGAAGTATGTTCTAATATATCACAGATAATCTAGCTAGTACTTATCTCTTTTTTTGGCAGATTTGTCAAGCTATCAATATACATTATCAACCTCCTTTTGGAATGGAAGGGCCACCAGGTATCCTTTTCTGAGTGCTTTCTTCCACATCAACAGATGTGATCAGTGTAGGTCTTAACCTGTAGTTCATCCATGTGTTAAACTAGTTTCCATGGCTCTTCTTACCATCCCACTGGTAAACAGAGTATTAAGCACTTAGAAGATGGATATTTTCTGAGATGCAAACCCCAAGAAATAGGGAATTGGGTGTCACCTGAAGCTAGAAAGAAGAGAGCTGGTAGATATCTTGGACCTCACAATGCTTTAGAAGACAGGCCAATTGAGGAGGAGGAGGAGGACAAGGAGGAGGTAGGAAGGGGACTGGGGAGCTGCAGGAGAGGAGAAGAGGCAGGGTTAGATTGGGAGGTGATTGAGCAGGCGAAGAAGAGAAAGGATTTGCAATATTAAAAGAGGAGGACTCAAATTTATGAGCCTTTCTGAACTCTCAGAACCTTTTTGCTGAATCTTTGAAGGTTTACTCATCCGTATAGAAAGGAGATGAAAACGTGTAGCTCCTAAGTGATTGCTTTAGCGGGCTGTTTAGTGGGAGTTCAAGAAAAATTCTAAGATCCCTCTGTGACTGTACGCCGAATAGCATCCATTTGGGGTGTATGACAAATATCATTTTTCTTTTGAGAAATCTGTGAATTAACTGTAATATGATTAAACCCTCTATGGAGTTAAAAAAAATATACAGAGAGTAGAGGGATGTAAGAAATACTATCGTATCCTCAATAAATATCCCCAACAGTTAACTCACTTTTAAACATTTAGATACAGACAGAGACAGAGACAAACACCCACATCCTTTTTGTTTTTAATCAGTAGCTACTACTGAATGTTTACTTGGTCTTTCTGGTGGACACATAGAACATAACAGCCTAGCTTAATAAAATACTATCCAGCTGATCCACAAGAGAAGATTTGGCTAGAATTTTTTTTTTCCGCCTAACATTTTTTAAAATGCTGTTTTGCCTATACAGCTGAAAATGCTTTGCAATCTTCACTGCAAGCTAAAAATGTCTTTTAAAATTTGGACAGACGCTGATGAACAGACATAAAAGCAGTGGAAATTTGACTTATCTATGTTCAGTCATTCCTCCCTACTGCTTATAAAAACGACGATTAATCATTCACCCAGAATGAAAATAATACTAACCCAGAGCAAAATGTTCTTCAGAAGATTCTTTTTGGATATGAAACTAACAAATGCAGCAGAAGCATTTCTTTAGTTAGAATGTATTTTTCTTAAAAAAATAAAACAAAAACGTTTTTAAACATTTGAATTTTAAAAGTTTTTATTTTGTTCTTGAAAGAGAATATCTCTGAATCCAGGCATCTAACAGGAAAGTTATTATTTCACAAGATAACTTAACCAACCAAATAAAACTATCCAATATGGTACCGCTTGCTTGTTTGTTTGATTGTTGTAATACTGACTACAATGTAGTTTCACTATTTTTCCTTGTTCTCAGGAACAGTAAGATCCAAAATAGTTGTATGCTTATTTATGTTTCCCAGAGGCTTCATGTTTCTTTTCCATAAATTCACGTATAGAAGTGTTGACATCCTTACTCAATGAGATGATATTTCTAGATAAAAATCTCTTAAGAGCGAATGGGTTCATTGGAAAAAGGCACGACTGGGATCACTTCCACTGTAAGAAGAGAGGGGGGCGTGGTGACCTCCTTCTCTCTTCTATGTCAGGAGCCGTAAAAGAACTCTGTCTGTATGCCAGAAGAGGATTCTCATCAGGAACAATTGAGTAACTTGATCTTGGACTCCCAGGGTTTCATAATTGTGAGAAATAAATGATAGTGAGATCATATACTCCATGTCACTGGTTAAATCAACTCAAGACTAAAGACAACAGTGGAAGATGTATCTGTGCTAGTGTCCTAAATAGAGATGCTTGGGGATAGTGTGTGTGTGGGGGGGGTGACGGAGAAATTCCAGAAAATTTCGGGCACATGGAGATTATAACTTATTCTCAGGGAGTGAATGATAAATTATGGAAATATAATATCTTAGATTTGGGATATAACTACTCATTTATTTAAAGAGAAGACAATGGGCACAAGTTAGTGAAGTGAATTACTTGAGATCACAAAATAACATAGAAAGATAATGATGGACAGGAAATAAAATTTAAATCCCCAAATTACACTGAAACATTCAGGAGAAGAGAATTTATACTATTAGTCTCGTTTTCTCACTTGACTTCAATTTATACCGATAGCCAAGAGAAACATATTTAAAGCAGCACATTTCATCTGATCTTTAAATAGTTTGTGTAAGCAAGCTAAATCTGAGTGAACGATGAGGCTGTAAGGTACTGTCATGGATTACATTAGGCAATATTAATCCCTGAGATAAAATACCCCAGTAAACTCATGTAAAAGGAGTGCTGCTTGTTGGCTTATGTTTTCTGATGTATTGGTCTATGATATGAACCTTGAGGCAGGGAACACATAGTGCAACAAAGGAGCTCACCCATGGCTGCCAGGAAGCAAATAGTGCAACAAAGGAGCTCACCCATGGCTGCCAGGAAGCAAAGCCAGAAAAACACTCGAGGAGTAAATAAGCCTTCAAAGGCATAACTCATCTTCCCTCTTCTTCCTTGTAACATCATTCAACAAAGTTACCTCTCTTGATAAGTCAATCACTATGAATTCATCAATGAATTTCTCACAATAATGACAATAATGAATTTGGTGTCTTTATGATCTAGTTATCTCTCAATACTCCCACCACATGAGGGAGTTGAGGTAGGGAGGTGAGCCTGCAACATTTGTGCCTCTTGGGGTGACTCTTCATAACTGAAACATAAAAGGACTTTAATTCCACATGCAGATCCTTCTACAACCAGCAGCAACCAGTCACTTGTGAAAGGGTAGGGGACATGGGGGGACACATCAGAGGATAAAGGTATGCATGGGGACTATGATTCCATTGCAGGGAAGTGATGAGAAGGTAGAGCAGAAAACTGAAGCTTAGGCCATGTGAAGATATCTTCTTTAGGGAGAATGAGGACCTGCACCACCTCATACAAGTTGCAAAGTTCTTTTTTCATGCTGTACAGTTCTGGTTTCAGATAACAAAAGGAAAACTGAACTAGCTCAATGAAAGCACTACAAAAAGAGCTTGAATCCTTTCCAGACCCATCTGGACTTTTGTTCCTTTCAAATGGCAGTTTCATTCTTTCTCGTTGCATGGACAGAATGAATGTGAACTTTTTCTTTCCCAGGAACGAAAATCTCAGGGAAGGGATGTGGTGGGAAGGACTGTCTCCCATCTAATCAACAGTGACTGGTGCATTTTTGTGTGTTTAACTTGTTCAACTTAGAACCACCAGAGTGTTGTAAGGTGGTTGGATTTCCAGATTCATAAGAACAGAGGGAGGAGGTATTCAGCAGGTCCTTCCTGTTCCTTGTTTGTGGTTGGCTAAAATAAAGAGTTACATAGTCTCCCTTACCACCCTCACGCCTGGTTTTAAGTCTCAGCCACACATTTTAGTCAACTGATAAGATTTTATTATAACACCACACTGAAAAGTAGGGAAATACAGAGATCTATTTCTGCCTCTGGCAATTCAGATAGCATGTCCTTCCCATACCAGGTAGAAAATGTTCTCTGTGATAGCGTTCCTCTTTGTGCTACTTCAGCAGACATGGGAAGCTGATGAGAGCAGACATGTAAAACAAGAATTCTTTTGTATTGTTTTAATCTTTATGGCCCACTCAGGATACCATGCTCCTCTATACATGCCTGTTTCTAATATTAAAATGATCTAAGCTAGGCTTTAAAATGTAAGATTAGTCACTACTGAATATGGCGTGCTTCTATAAGTTACAACTTTCATGTTCAGTTTGTAGGCTTGAAAGCTATTGGTCAAATGTCAACCTATGGCCAGGTCAATTACTGTTTGATTCCAATAAGAACCAGGAAAATATGGGTCAAGACAAACTGAGCTCAGATTTAGACACAAATTATGGGTACATTGGCAACATAATTGGTGAAAATCAGCTCTACAGAGATGGTAACATCTGTGATTGTATCTAAAAGTCCTCTTCTGCTAAGAATTACTCTAGAAAATATAGGTGAAGTTTTATATATATATATATATATATATATATACATATGTGTATGTATATATATATATACATATATATTGTAGCAATATATAGAGATATGCAGCAATGACAGTATAGGAGTTACTATTTTCTATTGCTAAGACTTGAACTAAGGGTTTCATGCATTCTTGGTAGGTATTCTATTCTCAGTTCCTTGTAGATCAACGAAGACAAAGAAATCCTCATTAATAGGCACAACTAGAAAATAACGTGAAATATTTACACATCTAATCTTTTTCTCACAAAGGGATTTACAATGTAGCTATTATAATTTCGTCCCTTTACAAAAATAACTGCCACCAGAAACTGGACTCCAACAAAATGTAGGAGCTAATACTCCCTCCAGTCCCCTAGACGTAGCTCATTTTTGTCACTTAAATTGTTATTGTGGTGGCAGATGTAAGAATGAGTAGCTTTTATGGAGAAAAGGCATCTGAAAGTAATCATAAGCTGATGGAAGACAAATAAACTGGGCCGAGATTGCGTTAAATGAAAGGAAGAAATGAGCGTTGAGGAGATAAAGATGAAAATAGAGATAACTCCCAAGCCCAGTGCGTGTGCCTCTGCAGTCAGTGCCATTCCAGTCAAGGCTCCATCGCTTGCCCTGGGCTCTGTTTTTCCCTGCCTTGGGCTACTTCTGGGTAAAAAACACACTCAGCTTGTTTGACCTGCAGTGGGCCTGTTATAAGCTGTGGGGCTAGGAAAAGGCTTCAAGCTTCAGGCTGTTTTCAGCTGCCTGGGAATACTTAAGGGATGGGGCCATAGTCCGAAGATGCAGGAGAACGGGGAAGGACATTGTAAGGAGGATGGTTTGGTTTTAAAGCACCCTTTCTTTTTTGTATATATTTAGTCACTGCTTTGAGAGAAAGCATAGAAAATGCCTTCATAGAATAGCTGGATACATAGCAAACGACTATCCTCTGATTCCCTACAGGTTCTGGTCCCAGCTTAGAGTGGTTTTAGACCTGTGGCCCCTCGGACCACAGTAATCCCTTCTAGGGTATTTTAGACTTAGAGAAACTTAATCTTACAGCCGTTGTTGACCCTGGAAGCATACACCTTGCAAAAGTGAGAGAAAGTGCAAGGCCTCAAGCTGGCCCTGTTATGGTCTAACCCTAAGGGCTTGAAGGTCCCTTATGATCTGATCCCCTAAAACACCTTCAGACTGAACAGCACAGGCTTGAGATAGTTTCCATAATTTCAGAATCAAAGAATGTGGTTTCACAAATATGTGCTTTTAAGTTTGGCTCAAGGTCATCTTCGGAAGGTGGGAGAGATGGCATATTAGGGGTGGCGGTGTGTGTGTGTAAGAACTATTGACAGGTTACATCTTACCTGTGTGGCTACCAGCTACCTACAATATCCATTTTAAAGTACTAAAGCATGGAATGTTCCGGGTGATGGAGAGGGACAGAGCTATTTTATTCCCAAAGCAACGCTGATTTTCTATTTCTAAGGAAAGTCCTGCGTGTGGACTGACGCCTTGGAGCAATAAAGAAAATGCCCCGTTCTTGTGTCAAAAAATTCGTTCAGCAAGCGTCCCCTCTGGAGGACTGACTACTCAGCGGGCCAGCTGTCCAGGGCCTCTGCCAGGGCAGCCACAAGGGGAGCATTTCAGACAGTGGTCTCCACTGAGCCTCTCAGATTCTGTTGCCCCAAGCCCCCTACCACGACCCCTCTCTCACCGCCTGACAGGTGTTTTCCTAACTCTAGAGGCAGAGGATTTTGGGGAGTGTCTGAGCCAATAAGATTTCTCCTTAGGGGGAGGGCGTGGCTACATGGGTCAGAGCAGGGGCGGGGCTTGCGCAGCGGAGGAAAGCCTGGCTGGTTGCGTGGAGGGTTGTTTGATTCCCACCCCCCACTCCCCTCTTTTTTTCTTTCTTTTCTTTTCCTTTCTTTTTTCAAAAAAAAAAAAAAAAATCTTTCTCCCTGACTCTTATTAATTTCTCTGTGGGGCTGCGGCTGGAGACCGCGGAGCGTTGGAAATGACGCTCGGAGCTTTAATTACTGCAATGGCTGGACAAGTGTGAGGAAAGCTGACAGTGGAAAAAAAAAGGGGGACAGGATTGGGGAGAAGCAAAGAAGCAATCCCCCCTCCTTTTCCCTCCAGATTTGGACAGGAGGTGCAAGGAGACTGAAGAGAGAGCTGAACATAGCCCGGTTTTGGGGGGAGAGGCCGGAACCCTGCCGCCTCTTTGCAATCAACTTTTTTTGGAAGCCTTTATTCCCCCTCTTTCTTTTTATTGTTGACCAACCAGTGAGAAGGAGAGAGAGAGAGCGAGCGAGAAAGTGAGGAGGGAACGAGCGAGCGGAGGATCACTCCGGGAACTAGCTGAACGGTTGTGCTCGGAGCACCAGCCACACAGTCGCGCACACTCCTACCCGCGCGCCCTCCTCCGCGGCCCCTCGGCGGGTCCGCGGGTCCCCGAGTCCTGGAAGCCGCCACCGGCGCCGACTGGCTCGCCGGCCCCGGGAAGCCCGTGCAGCGAGCGCGCCTCGCCCGCCCCCCTCGCGCCCCCCACGCGCTCCCGGCTGAGTGGGGGGAGATCTCCTCCGCGTGCCCGCAAGTGGCTATGGTATTTGGACATGTAATTGTCAGCGCGGGATCTGAGACTTGCCAAAAATGAAGCTGGCGACGGGACTGTGGGTCTGGGGGAGCCTTCTGGTGGCAGCGGGGACCGTCCAGCTCAGCGCTTCTCAGTCAGGTGGGTCGCGGTCTCGCGGTTCCCTGTCGCGCTCCAGCTGTTGAACCCGCCACCGCCTCCGGTGGCTCCCTTCTCCCCTCGCCCCTCTGTCACCCTCCGGCTCCAGGGACCCTAGGGACCGGGCTTCTGGCTTGGGTCGCCCTTCGCTCCATCCCAAACTTACCTTTGTGTGTGCGTGCGTGTGTTTTTATTGATGCTACAGATGACTCCGCTTTCCTGCCTCCCCTTATGTTATTGTCCCCCCACTCTCGCCCTCTCTTTAGCACCCTTCTTTCTTTCTCGCGCGTTTTCTGGGAACCTAAGCGGGATCGCTTCTGGTGGCGCCCGGAGTTCGGGGCGTGGGAGACCTGAGCCCGTCAGTGGAGGTTCCCTCCTCCTCCGGCTGGGAAGGGGAAAAAAAATATCAAACCAAACCCGAGAATCGCTGCACCTCTTCGGGCCGCCAGGAGGTTCCCGGGCTGAGCCTGGCTGGCCTTTCCCGGGGTGCAGGGCTGCGGCGGAGAGCGGCCGGGTAGCCGGGCTTGGCACCTGAGCATGCTGGCGCTCGGCCGCCGGCCCGAGTCTCTCCTACCCTGCGGGGTCACACCGGACGCCCAGCCCTATCCGGGCAGCTGGAGCGCACCGGGTGCGTGCCTCGGCCAGGGGCCAGGGACTCTGGGCCTTCTTAGTTGGCATCTCGGGGCTGTCTTACGATTGACTTGGGACGAGAAGGGAAAGGGTGGGGGTGGGGGCTGACTCGCCTGCCGGCGTGATCTATTATTATTATTATTATTATTATTATTATTATTATTATTATTATTATTATTATTATTATTATTATATTTTTAAAAAGCCTGGCATACTGAGCCCGGAGCCCAGCCTTCCCTCCCGGTGCTGGTCTTGGCTCTGGGAAGAGTTCTTCCAGTAGTGCAACTTGGGGTTGGCCTGAACTTCTGTTTACTGCCCGGCCGGGCTGCAGAGCCCGCGGGTGGCGCTCACTGACTTAGCCGGAGGCGGGCCGGGTGGCGGCGTCCTGAGCGCCGCCACTGTTGGCCAGCTCGCCCAAGCCCCAGGTATTTGGACTGAAAAAGGACTAATTGACCCCGAGAGAGGCAGCACAGTGTCGCTGGCGTGCTGAGGCCGCCAGAGCC
>NW_022196896.1:95106888-95150888 GCF_008632895.1 Mastomys coucha | reverse complement strand
GGGACGCGAAAGGACTAAGGAGAACCGGTGTGTCTGACCCGGCCGAGAGGGGCGAGAAGAGGGCTTTTGGAGAAGGCAGAGAGATTTCCTGAACCTTCCGGGGCTGGTGGCGGGAAGGTGGGAGTCAGCTTGAGAAGATAAAGCGTTCAGGAGTGGAGACAGGGAGAGCTTTAGGTCCCTAGAGGGTGTCCTTCTGACCTCACCGAGAAAGCGGCAGCTTGCTAGTTTTCCCGCTCCGCCCCCCGCTCCCGCCTCTTCCTCCTCGCCTAGTAAATAACAAGTTACAATCTCTGAGCTGTTCAAAATGACCTTCGAATGGCACATGTGCGCCATTTGTGCTGGCTGTTTGCATACTCCCAGTGACTCCGAAATTCTTCGCGCATACCAGATCTAGCGCTCCCAGTCACCTCTGGAATCAGAGCTGCAGCAGGACTTGAGATTCCTGGCGGCCGCCTAGATACATCCCTTTCTAGCTCCCGAGTCGGAGCCTTTTGCCTTTTCCCTCAATGGGTTGATTATGCACATTGACCCATTCAAAAACACTTGCCACTGTCATGCAGGCTTAGCCCAGAGGAATTTCTATCAGGCCACCCTACCAGGGGGCTGTCTGGAGTGGTCTGGGCCACTGGCGGATCCCCCGCTTCAAGTCCACAGCAATTTTGTATTAACTCTGCAGCTCCCGGTTGGGCTATGCCGAAAAGCCCTTTGCAGAATTTAGGCAAGGAATGTAATCCAAATTAGTTCTGCAGCTGTCCCCTTCCGCATCTCAGACGACACCAGCCTGTGCCCTAGCTCCCTCTGCTCTTTTCCCTCGGCGAATTGTCAGACCCACAAGTGAGCCCATTTAGAAGCAGGAGGATTAGCGTGCCATTGTTTCCTGTGTGACTCTGTACTTGAAATTCTGGGGGCACAAAAGAGAGCCTCACTTGTTCAAAACACAAAGTGATCTAGATGAAAGGGCCGCACAAAGAAAAAGCTCTCGGGTGCATCCCTGGTATAATTGCAACAAGCATACTTAGGTGATCTATTGGAAACTGTCTGTGCCCCCAGGGGCTTCTTGTTCTCTCTTTCTTTCTTTCTTTTTTTTTTCCAGGCGCCTCCACCGCACCTGGCAGAGAAAGTTCAGCTGGTTTTAATGTACTGCTATTATCAAAACAAGTCGCTGTCTGGTGAGAGCGAGGTTCTGTGTTTGCGGCTGTGCATGTGTGTGGCTGTCTATCCAAGTAAATACATAACCGCGCGTCTCCTCTCTCGCGGTTAGCAGTCAGCAGCAGTTTGGAGGAGTTTGTTTTGGTCCAAATGAGAAATTAAGTGCGGATAAGTAAACTAGGCTGCCAGAGGGCGACAAGATGTTGAGTGAATTGCTTTTAGATGAAACAAATTAAGGAAACGAGGGAAGACAATCTGCTTTTCGCATTATTAGACACGCTTGGAGTTCAGGGGAAAGTGGCAGATTTTTGAAATGCTAATTTCTTAAGCAGAAGGAATGCACCTTATTTACTGCTGTATGTGAACGGAATAAAAACATACAGTAGTGATTCTCTTGTATGATCGTCAAGACATTTTTGGGGGAAATTGTACGTAAGAAAACTTAGTTTTTCTTTTTCTGGAGGAGGGAAAAAGTCAGCTTTTGGGTATTTAAAAATAATTCCAAGGAATTTATCTCTCATTACCGGTGAGAATTTTTTTCTATAAATGTTTTAGTCAAAGGCCTTTATATGGTAATCCCACCTGGAGGAATAATTCTAAAATGCTTGCCTTCTTTCTGTGGTGGAACTTATCAATATCGCTTTTGTACTGAAATAAAAATGTACAGTTGTGTTGAAGGAACATTCTCCCAAGCCTTAATCTGTGGTGGACAAGATCATTTTCCTTCTTATGTGCAAGCTACTTAGTCCCCCTGCTTTTCATTTAAAGTAAACACATATCCTGTACACTTAAGGCATATTATTCCCCTCCCCCAATCTTTCAATGGTATTCTACATTTGAGAAGAAGTTATTAATGAAACTTAATGAGAAAAATGTTACATAGATTTTTAAAATATGCATCAATCATTGTTTTTTTTCAGAGTGCATTTGCACTGAGCACAACCATGGATACACTCTTCCCTTTTGTTCCTTTAATTTTGAAAACCATGCATTTGTACACGATAGCTTTACAGAAGAACATAGTTTTTCATTCAGATTACTTCTAAATAGATGAATACTTTGCACGGTAGCTTCAAATTACTTGAAAACACGGTAAGTTTCTATGATTGAGATGAAGTGGAATAACTCTGCCTCTGTCCTCATTCCTGGTTTTTCTCTTCAACTCAATTGCCTTTATTTTAATCATGCATGCACAGAAAGTCAAATTTAAGTGTATAAATATATATTTCATTTAGTGTTTGGAAATGTGTCTTAATTAGGAAATTATATCAGAATGTTTACCGGGGCTTTCATGTGCTGGAAGATTTGTGTGTTTTTTATTCTGACCTGAACAGGATGTTTGCATTGGCTGTTTTTTTACAGTTTGCATTCACTTGATAGAAAATCATATTTCCTCCTCAAAGTGGATTCAAATATTTAGTATTCATGAGCTTTCATCTCTTTGGTTCTTAAATAGAAGTGCTATTTATCATCTGTCTTACACATTCACCCTTTCCATTACTATGTATTCCTTACGTATTATTTATTGAGTTTAGGCACTTGTGAATATATATTTTTTCCCTTCCACCACTAAGTGTATTCATTTTGTGTGTGTCTTTCCCAGCAACCTGCCACTCAGCCACTGCAGGAGTTCTCTAAGCCAGTTTTCATTCTTTCTCTCTGATAAATCTGATATGGCTGGTTGGCTGAACAATCGTAAGCCATTCCATTGCTCAGATTTATTCCCAAAAGAAAATAAAACGGCATCGATCCCAGATCACTAGGGCATCTCAAAAGCCCAGAATTCAAGGCCAAATCTTCCCTCAGAGAAGTACCTCTTTTCCTTGTGGGCTCCTTCTTTCTTCCCCTTGACCATAGGAAGGTGGATGTCTGCCATGTAACAAAGGCTACTGACATGAAGAATTGTGCTCTCAGTATTCTCTGAAGCTTGATTACAGCCACCTTGAGATTAATGACCATGGAAAGTGTACATTTTACACAATGTGCTAAATTAGCATATCTTCAATATTGGTTTGCTTTTTTTGTGCTATCTCTAGTGAATTACTATAAAAAATTTAGTTTGTGTTTTCAAAATAGCAATAACTTTTGGTTTTGCAGTGTTCTGCTGCTGTTGGATGCCCATGAGTAAGTAACCAAAACCTAAATGAAGCAAATGATCAGGAGGGATGTTCTGATACCAGCAAACTTACTGGCATTTGATCCGATTAATTTCAAGCCTCTGAGGGATCCTTTTTTGTAAATATGTTAATAGCTACGTTGAAATTAGCTAATATGTGTTCAAATCTACAAGTCTATAATAAATGTCAAGTATAAAATGTCAGGACCACCCTGCTATCCTTTACAGAGTGATGCTGAATGCGCTATAGAGGATAGACGTCAATCACAATACCAGCTTACCCCCAGATTATATCATCATAGATGGTCTGTTTTGCTAACATTTCACCATATGGAACTAACTTGGTACCTCTTCTCTAATATTCATTTTGTGTAATATAAATATTGAGTAGTCAGAGACAATAATTTCAGTATTGCTAATAGAGCTATTAAAACGAGTATAATGAGAAAGTACTTTGATATTTTATTGATTTGTTCTGAATAAAAAAGATGATAGCTCAATGTTTCTTAAAACTGTAGCACTTCTGCATAATTTTAAGGAGACTTTACCTGCCTCTATTGCAATTAGGAACAGCACAGACCATAACCATAAGGTTTAAATCAGGTCTTTTCCATCCTAGGGACAGTTCTTCTAGGCTCTCAGTATTGTCAGAATCTCATTCCATGTCCTTGTGAGTTGGATTACCTACCTGGGAGATGGGGAATGCATGCAAGATACTGCATATTTCTCTACTGTGTAGCAGTTTTACACAACAATGAGTTTAAAGCCTTTTGTGATGTTGAGATATATTCTAGTAACCAGTTAATTGTTTTTCTACATGAAATTCAAGTTGTGCATACAATTAAAACATTTGCACATACATTTATGGACACAATATAAACTCCCAACAGGCTGTGTCTGTCTCAAAAGCACCCGTTTAAAAGAACAAGGAGATTCTTGACTTATTAGCACTTACTTGTAAAAACTCTTTCTCTCAAATAATACCTTTTGGGATTGCTTTATGGTCTTTTCAGATCTCATTGTTCACATATCTTTAGGAGTTATCAATATTTTGACATATATTTTATTAAGCATTTATTTTTCAAAGCTTTAACAACAAGCTTTAAAGTTCGTTTCTTGTCTCTTTGTGTTGATACTTAAGTCCTTTCTAGATTGAGAGGGAGAAGGTACAATGTTGAAATATGTGGGGGTTTGGGGTGCTGATTCCAAAGAGGTTTTTGAATGGGGAGGAATTGTCTCATAGTTATTTTTAAATAAATGATTGCTTAGAGGCTCATCATTTTGCACAACTCCAGGGGGCAGCAGACTCACACGGAATTTAAGTAGAATGGCGAAGCCTGCACTATGGGTAGCATAACAGCAGCTCTAATGCTAAAGAATAAAGATGTGAAGGTTGGGGGTTCTGGTATAAGCCTTGAGAAGGCTTGGGTTAGACTCCCAGCCTATTTGCATGCCGCTGTTAGTACTAAATTTGATGCCTCAACTATTAACATTTTGGATGTTTTTAATGATACTGTTGGAAAATGGATGATTAAACATACACGGGGGAAGAATCAATTGTTTTAAGATTAATTTTATATGTCGATCTCCTGTTATTGAGTAAGCTCATGTGGGGAGACCTAGGATCAAAAGCAAGTTTTATAGTCAGTTTTTTTTTTGTTTTTGTTTTTTTTTGTTTTTGTTTTTGTTTTTTTTTTTTAGCTGCAGAGAAGAGCTGACTTCTTGGCACCTACTTTGAGGATCTTAGGTGTTTCCTTCTTTCCCCCCTCCTGGTCCTTCTTCTTCTCCATTCTGGCTTCGGAGAAATATAATGCCCTTTAGCAGATACTGATCTAGTCTTGCCTTCTCATTTTGTAAAGAACTTAGAGAGTCAAACGAAGTATTATTCCCAGTATTATTTTCTATGAAAATACATAGAAGTGCTTGAAACCCTTGTAGACACTTGAACGGACAAATAAAAAGGTTCTGTCAAAGAGAATAACAAAATCCACAAGACACAGATCTTCTCCAAGGGCTTACCTACACTGTATAGCTCTTCCCAAAACAAAGACCGTGTGAACATCATTATCATCATTGTTTCTAGGTCATAATATTGGATGGAATATATAATTCATGCAATAGAGTGATGATTAAAAAATGTAGCACATTGTCAGGAAAACTCTAAGAGGATATATATCTGATTTTCTAGGCCTACTCTAGACTCTGTAATCCACAAAGGAGCACCTGGCCTTAATATCTGTGTATAATGGTACTTTCAAGCATCCCCTCTTCCTGATACCTTATGTAGTCCTTATGAGACTATCTAATCACTAATAAACAATGTATTTACTTAAATAAAATGGATTGTAAACAATAACTGGTTAGATATTCTTCAACACTAAGTTCATGGAGTCCCTTAACCAACAAATCCAAGGAAACCTATCACATTCATCCAGGCCTATAATGAATGCAAGGCTCTTAATTCCAAGGCAATTGTGTTTGCTTATGCTGCTTATTCTTTGAACAATTACATCAGGAAAGCTTTCAATCTTGAGACTTTATGGATTAATTTCTATGGTTGGTACAAGTGCCTGTCTCTGGCTTTTCTGCAAGATGCTGCCTCTGGGCTTTGTGACTTGCAGTGCTGTTGATCCAACTTTAACTCTGTCTTGTCATGGATGAGCTCCTCAAGCACATATGCTTTCTTGAGCACATATTCTTGTGCACCCTAGTGACAGACAGGAGATTTGAAACTTTTGGCAGGGAGAGTCACTTCCTGTTAGGAATGGCAAATGGAAATAGACCCCCCCGCCCCAGTTTATAAAAGATTAACACAGACACCATGAGACTTCCCATGCAACATCATTAAATGTCTCCCGTGAGGATATCTTAGGATCATTACTCTTAATCATGTTATTTCCAATATTGTATGGTTACTGAAGCATGCTGCACACCATTAAGAATATGCAGAATGCAGTTTCTGAATTCTGGGAGTTAAATGACTAGAGAACACGCTTATATACCTATATACATCTGTACATATATGCATACGACTTATTGTCAGTTTTGAAATACAATTTAAAGATGCTTAAAGAAGAAAAATAACCACTGATTGCCCCCCTGATCCCCAAGCATCATCTATGTCAACAATTAGTTTTACTTGCTGAATCTTTATTACTCTTTTGACTTTTACTCAGGTCTGTTTCCATATACTTCTGTATAATCACTGTCTGTGGTAAGTCCTTATTGAAAGTGATGATCATAAGTCAGCGTTCAGGAACCATGTCTTCTACTTTCCATCCCAATAGGGTGTCTCCAGAATGATTAGGACTGAAAACACTGTCCATGGCTTCTTCATGTTCTATGTTGCTGTCTTGATTGGCTACCAAAGTGTATAGTTCTTAGTCACAAGATCAGCCCCCATTACTGGCAGGGGGATATCTAATAGAGGTAGTAGGTGGCAGGAACTGTGGTGGACTAGGTAAATTCCTTTTCCTAAGATCTCTATTTGCTCTTATTCCCTGTAGGACCACAGAATAGGCTAGTATTAATTTCTTTCTGTGGGAACTGATCAAAACAACAATCAAACAATATTTCTTCCAGATATATGTAATTACTTTCAGCTTTAGGAGTTTCTTGGCAAGCCATTTTATCCACAGTGATATCAATTAAACCAGTTTGTTCTTAAGAAAAAGTGACATTGTGTTTTATTGAAATCTGCCTTTAATTTTTTTTCAAAAATAAAAACCTTAGAAAGGCCAAGGGAATGATACTACAATGTTGTCTTCACTGGTCTCCCTGCCTCTAAGACCTTCCTACTGTGGCTGGATGAACATCCTAATAGAGTACATCAATTATCTTAGTTTTAATTCTGAAATAGTTTGTATATCTCATTGTGAGGCTCAACGACTGCTTAGATTGCCTCCAATTTTACTTTCAACTATGGCTTAGAGTTTCTTAAGATGTATTCCATCCAAAATCCAGGCTACCGTGCCCAGTGTCCCATGACAGTGACTAGTTTATTGCTTTTACCTCTGCTGACTCACTTTCTTGTAATTCATGGCTTATTTGATGCCTGATGCATCAAGAAAAGAAAAGTTTTGAATATTTTAAGTTCATTTTGAATGGCATCTGTACCTTATTTTTCCCTTCCGGTGATTTCTGTAACCTTTGAACTTTATCAACATCACCTGTTTCATCTAGCATATGGTTTTTTGCTTTTTTGGATGCAAGTTTCTATCTCCTGATGAATATGAACCAAAGACATAGTAAGCACTTAAAGTATTTTATAAACTAAAGAACAATGTACACTTGCTGGAATAATTTTAAGTTCATCCATACATGGTTTTTATTTGTAATTAAATCATATAGTGCACAGTGCAAGCTGTTCTAAAACATAAATACAGATTTCTTAATAATAGATATTAGCTGTGTTTACCCAGCTTGTTTCTTTCATTGCCTTTGTGTGCGTCGGAAGCTATTTCTTCAAATGGAGTCTTTCCAAGTTTGTATAATTTGAAACCCTTGCCCATTTTTAGAGCTTGCTCATAACACGATACCAAGTATTTCTGTTCATTTTATTTTTGGCAAGTTGAAAAAAAATGTGAATATTATCCTTAAACACGTGTATCTGTTTTTAATCCACTATTTTTAGGTTAAATGGTGATTACATTCCCGCTGAGTCTTCATCACTTGCTTTAAAGTTTTAATCTGTTTAAGCACTAGGGATTTACCAACCACTAACAATGTCCCCTCTGAAGGTTGGGACCATATTAAAAACTAGGGAGCAGCAGTTGAAGAGCTTGCTTAATGATTAGAAACATGAATCAGCCCTATATAGGACCAAAGTTAGATGCCTAGTGTGATGGTTTGTCTATGCTTGGTCCAGGGAGTGGCACTATTAGGAGGTGTGGTCTTGTTGAAGTAGGTGTTTGGAGCCTTGTTGGAGTAGGTGTGTCACTGTGGGTGTGGGCCTTCACACCCTCAATCTAGCTGCTTAGAAGTCAGTCGTCCACTAGCAGCCTTCAAATGAAGATGTAGAGCTCTCAGCTCCTCCTGCAGCATGCCTGCCTGCATGTTGCCATGCTCCCACCTTGATGAAAATGGACTGAACCTCTGAACCTGTAAGCCAGCCTCACTTAAATGTTGTCCTTTTAAAACTAGTCTTGGTCACGGTGTCTGTTCACAGCAGTAAAACTCTAACTCAGACACCGAGCATGCATGTCAGATGGCTAACAACCACCCTTAACTGCAACTGCACGGGTCTGATGCCTCTGGCTTCTTAGAACAAGTTCTGACCAACACGCATGTGATGTACACTCACATAGATATACACATATACACATGATTGAAAGTAAATGGCACCTTAAAAAAAAACAAACAAAGGAGGAGATAGAAGAAGTTTAAGACTACAGACTTTTCCCAACAAGGGACAGCTGACAGCAATGAAGCACAGTATAAAATGTGTCATTAAGTGATCTTGTTAATTTTGGGGAGGAATATTTGCTTTCAGGGAAATTCTAATCTAATAAGAGCTTCATGAAAAATGAATTAGAGACAGAATGTAACATTTTCTATTTCTAGAGAGATGTGATAATATAACTTTGTAATAGCTAAGGTTTCTCAGCATCCTAAAATAGACAACTAGACATATGCTCACCATTTTGAAGGGGTCTATAAAGAAAGCACTAGCCTGGAAACGGAATAGGGAGGCCATGGGAGTCTTCTAGATGACTGACTTGTATTCTGAAAATGGCTGATGTGCCTGTAGCATTTTTTTTTTTTTTTTTTAGGTGCAGAATCCTACCAGGAAAACGCATATCTAAACATTCCTCCCACCCCCGCAAGTTACCTTACGGGGAACAGCCACCCTTTCTAGGTCGACAGGGTCCACTAACTGTACCCTCTAAAGAAGTCTAGGAGTCGGGAGGTTGATGGGTCCTTTACTATCGCGAGAGCTATGTCCCGAGGGCTGGGGGGGCTTTCCCTCTGCTTCTGAGGGCCACTCATGTCTTCCCCCCAGTAGCAAAGGGAGTGAAGCTCCGTAAGGTCGAAGCCCCTCTACCTATCTGCCCGCTGTGGAAGGAAGACATCCTTGGCCTTTCAGATCCTTTTTATTCCTTCAGTTCTGCAACTCTTTCCTCTTCCCCTACAACTATATGAAGTAATTTTTCTGTATTACAGGCTATATTTGCCATGTTTTGGTTCATTATTGTTCTTTCTTTTTTCTTCTTCTTCTTCTTCTTCTTTTTTTTTTTTTTTTTTGCACAGCCTACATTAAGAGAACCTTCCCATATGTTTTATCTTCTTGAAAGACAAAAATGAAAACAAAGCAGGAGTGTAGCAATGTCTTGGAACCCGACTTTGTATGCTTTCGTTAAATAAATAAAATAATAAAAAAACCAATGAAAATAAAATTCTTGTGGGACACAGGGTCATGGGACATATAGATGTGGGGAAGCTCAAAAGTCAAATTTATAGGCTAGGTAAGAACCATGTTACTTACTTGCTTCTGAACACTGTACAATTTAGGACATGCTTTAAAATGAGTCACGTAGATTTTGTCCTGTATAGCTCTGTAGTTTAGAACATAGTATAGTGGAATCATACCACTGCCAATTTTAGTATACAACAGCTATATTGTTCCTTAAAATACAACTCACTAGGTTTTTAATCACGTTATTTAGCATGGATAAAATTCCATCTTTGACTCTACCCTCTGAACAAGCTAAATGTGACAACCATTGACATTATTACTAGCAATGGATGAAACGATGCATCTAAATTAAGAGCAGTAGTCCAGGGCCATAGACTTTTTGTGGTATTTTTAACTAATGTCTTGGTGCATATGAGAAACAATAAAGGCATTAGTGCTAAAGTCAAATGCTTAGTATGTAAAATACATCAGCTAAATAGTTAATATTTCCCAGTTGTTAACTTCAAATTTAGCAGTCCACTGTCCCTGGGGATGTATCAAAACCTCTGAAGATGTGCTTGGAATTAATGGGAGCTAAAGTGATTAGTATTCAGATATAATTCTTTACTGGCCTTGTTATTTTCTTTCTTTTAAGTACAGGGTGAAAATTGAAAGTATATAGAAAAGAGACTTTGAGATAAATCGAAATAGACAAAACACTTCACACATGTGTTGGTGAAAGGGGCATTCATTATTTTTACAGAGCTTACCCTATTGCTCATGGCCAGAATTAGCACACTGTAAGCCAGAGAAAGATAAGACTGACAGAATGGTATGCATCTAATTTTGTTTAACTAATTTAGATCTGATACATGCTCTTATACTTCTGCAGACTGGCCCCCTCATTCCATGAAAGGTGAATATCAGGATCATCTCTCCCAGTTTAACAGCTTTTGCTCAATATTTATAGGCTACATAAAAATAAATTTCTAAGTTCTGTATTTCTCATTGGCAATATGAATACTGTGAAGGCTGATTTAGTAATGGGAAAGAAGAAAAAAATAAAACAAAAACGTTTCAATTGCTCCAAGTCTGCCAACAATAAAAATATGTCAAAATCTCTGAAATAATCTTTGATTCAAGGAAGCACGTGGGGATTCATATGCAGTGAATGGTTCTTTTCAGCTTCTGAGTCTGAAATTCCATTTTTTTTTGATCATGTTGTGATTTGCCCTTCCTAGTTGGTTCAGATTCATTTGTAAACTAGTGACTTATCTGCCTCAAAAACCATTAGGAATCAGCCATCCCGAGAGCCTTGGGCATTATGAAAAGGTTTTACTAGCCAAATGGATAAATTTCAGTGAAATTTCTAAATAAATAAAAATCGTAGGCAAAATTCTGACACAGAGAATATATAAATGCATATAACAATGTTAAAATGGGTCACGTAAATATTCTCATGTGTAACTCTACTTCTTAACATAGTTTAATGGGCCCATGGTATTACCACATGAAGAAATAATTTTATTGTTTATATTTTTTGTTATAAACACATATAACAATTATCACTTTGTTATATATTACACTTGAAGAAATTTGATTCTGGCAAAAAGATAGGAAAAGATAATATCCACATTTGGAGTTGCTAACATAAGACTCATTCCTAGAAGAACAGTAAATTAAAAGGCATCAACCCCATGTGGTAGTACTTCTATGTCTGCGAGACCTTGGTCCTGGCTGAAGACTATATAATAATCAAGCTCACAATAGAAAATAATTCTCATCTTCATGAATTGTGCATCTCATCATATTGCCAGTGGTTATTTCAAGGTTAATTTTTTTTTCCAAACGGCTTCTCTCTTGATTACAGTCTGTAGTAATTGTGCATGTGCTGACAGAGCACATGAAGGCTTTAAACTTGAGGACAGTTTTCACTTTATCCTGTGTCAAGATCAAAGGATTACACATGCTTCCTAATGAAATATATGAAGAAATCATTTTATTGTTTATTTCTTAGTTCGAGGACTTTGGGAACTTTGATCTATTAAAAAAAAATTCCATGAACCCTTGCATAGGATGTGCTGAACTAAATATTTTCCATTACCTGTACATATATTTCTTAAGATTTTATTGTCAACGTAGCAAAGGGCATTCTTGCTTGACAGAATGCCTCAGTTTCTTTCTCAGAAATCCTTTCCTCAACTTTATCCAGATACAAAGCTAAAGAGTTCACAGCTGTCATTCTAGCGGGCCTCCATATTTCTCTGGCATGCACTGTGATTCTCTCTTGTACACCTCTGTTATTAGTGAGTGAATGGTCTTAATATTATCCCTGAATAAAATAACACTTTTCTATAATAGTTATATGCATGTTGTGTGTGTCTGTGTGTTCACACTTGTGTGAATACACATCTGTGCATCCATGGAGGTCCAAAGTTGTCATTGGATGTCTTCCTATATTGCTTGCAGCTTTATATGGGATTTAACCCAAAGCTTGCTAATTCCATCTAGCCATCTCGACCTGGGGGAATCCCATACACTGCCTGCATAATGGGATCACAAGTCTGACACAGTATATGCCAGTCCTTCAAATAGGGTTTTAGCATCTAAATCTTGGACCTCATGCTTGCTATGAAACATCTCCCTCCAATAAGGTTTAAAATAATAGAGATAAAAATACTTTTGAGTAAAGTGTGCCACAATTCAGTATTATCCAGTTTGAGGAATACGTGTTATATGAGTTGAACATATCATAGCACAGATGGCTGCTTTCATGACTGGAAGTTACAAAGCAAATGACTTAACCAGGCTCTCTCTGGTCCATAGATTAGTTACTTGAGTGAGGTAAACCAAAAGAGTCTGAAAACAGATGCTGAGGAGAGGTGCTGGTGGATCTTTTGGGTCTAGAATTGGGCTGTGCAGCAGTCACTACAGGTTGAATTCGTGATGATAATCATTGGTGCAATGACCACATTACCTCCTCCTTACTAATGTGTAAGACACTTAGCTATCACAGGTATGTGCATGAATATTGGGGCGCCTCCTTTATGGTGTCCCAGCTACTCTTTATGTATGACATATAAGAAGAAAGAAAACAATTAAAACATAGTTTTGACAAATTAAAAATATAATCAAAACAATAGATAATTAATGTGTAATTATAAAATCATGAAAATTGTGGAACCAGTTTTGCTTTGATACTCTTTTGCTAATGGGTTGAGATGTGTAATTTCTTTTAAAGTAGACTTTGTGTTACCACGGAAGGATGAAGAATGCATAAAGAAGTAAGGGCATGCCAACATGGAGATGATTCTGCTCGAGACAGAGACATGATAACAGGCTTTAGTATTTGGATGGCTGTTGTGTATAAGAGGGATTAGCACTGTTCTCTGTAGCCTTGGAGAACAGAAACACTAACAGCTGCCTGAAACTCTAAGGCATCAGATTTCATTCAGACACCAACAAGGACTTTCTCCTCAGGCTTCTCAGAGCTGGAATCCTGTCCCAGGAGGTAGTGAGTTACTTAGTGTGTGGGGCAGTAAGCTATGATCCAGCCACTTTTGTAAGGGTAAGGAACGACAAGGCAGCTGGGGGACAGATGCACAGTACTGTTGGGGGAGGGATTAGAGTCCATGACTTCTGAGAGCCCTTTCTGCACTAACTTTCAGGATTCACCAGAAGCACACCATGCCCAGTTGCTTTTTCTCAGCCTCAAGTCCGGATTCCAAGTCTCCTTGGCTATGGCTCTGATTCCAGCCACCTTTTCTTCTCACTATCCAACCAATTATGCCTAGATGTTGAAGCTGTTAATGGTTCTCAAGAGCTTTCTTTCCCCCCTCAAATATCAAAACAATCCTAATTTATTCTATAGGAAACATTTACACCTCTGATTCAATGTACAATCCCAATAAGTTGCCCTCATCCCCAAAGTACAGAACACAAGCAAATAAGACAGGATGTAACTAAACAGGATAGTATAAGTACACATTTTTGGTGGTGTTATAGTTAGGCCTATTAGAGAGTGTCAAACCATAGTCTGCAGTTGTGGATAGATTGGGAAGTGTTGAGAAATTACCAAATAAAATAAAATAAAATAAATAACAGAACTTTCCCAAGGGACTGAGAATGAGGATAGAAGGGTATAGGTGCATATATAGTACTCAATTATAAAGATGCCAGCCTTTTCATTAGTCAACCATAAAAGGAGTTTACTTCATGACCTTTGGCAGTTCTGTTTCTTTTGTTAGTACTGTGTTGAAAGATGCACACCAAAAAGAATGCTTTACTTTTTTGCCTTCTGTGCCTGTTCTTTTAAAATTCTCTTAGATTCTCTTATAAGGAAACTGCATTTCTGTGATTCACTGGTATCTGCCTTTGTCTTTCTGATTCACATACTACCTTGCTATGGACACACTGTATCCATTTTGATGTGTCTACTGCTGTGTGGCTTTGTTGGTACTTTGATGTATGCAGTGTTTTCTGAAAATCTACAAGATAGGTGATAGTTACCCTTCTCCATAGTATGGAAACAGAAGCATAAACTTCATAGTTGGCTGAATCTTATAGATAAGGTAGTTCTGGCAGAGGCAATATTGTATTGTTCGAAATATTCATCTTGTTTGTATATATCTATACTTCAGTGTTTGCATATGTGCCACATGTGTGTAAGATCCCCTGGAAGTCAGAAGAGGGCACCACATGCCCTGGAGCTAGAGTTACAGGCAACTGTGAGTCATCATGTGGTAGCTGGGAGTCAAACCCAGATTCTTTACAATATCAGTAAGAGATCTTAACCAATGAGCCCATTTCTCCATCACCCCAGGGCAATATTACAGTGATCTATTTAACAAAGATTGGTTGTAGTCAGGCTTAAATCTTTGGTTATGCATGTACCTTTAAAGAGGTAAGCAGTGAAGTCAACATCTTTAAAAACCAACTCTCTCATTTCTTACTCCTCTTAAAGATACATATTTTTATTTTTTTAAAAAAAAATTAGGTGTATGCTTGTATGCCTGTATACGGGTATAGTCGTGTAAGCAGAACTGTCTATGTAGAGAGGCCATAATGCACCATTTGCCACATCATCTCTATGGCTCCTAAACTTGCTGTCCTTGCTATCCTTTTGTTTTAGCTTCTGGAACCCCTGACCCCTGTGAATGACTGACCTCACTCACCTACCAGGCTCTGCTCCTTCCTGCTTTCTCTGCCTCATGGATATTTGTATTTGAATGAACCACAATGTCTTCCTGTCAAGCCATTTACATTCAATGCTCTTTAAATCTCTACTTATAACTTTCTGTAAATACAGAATTAACTCTTTATTGAGAAATGGCCAGTAAAGTCACATACAGAATGTATGAAAGGCCTACTAAGTTGGAACTGGAGGGATATCTCTGGAGTTAAAGGAAACTTGTTATTCTTGTGGAGGACCTGGGTTCGGTTCCTGGTATTCATTTGATGGCTCACAACCATCCATAACTCAACTTCCAGGGGATTTGATTTCCTCTTCTGATATGTTTAGGCACTAGGCATGTATGTAGTACTAGGCATGTATGTAGTACTAGGCATGTATGTAGTACTTGTACACACTTGCAAGTAAAATACTCTCAAAATTACAATGACATTTGAAAAACCCTCTTAAAAGACATAATGTGTCAAGAAGTGTACCAACTACTTCTTAATTGATATTTTCTCCTGATCTTACCAACACAGGCATTACTGTTGTCATTTCACCAGCAAAGAAATAGAACCTAAGAAAGATTAGGTAAGTTGTCAAATGGCAAACCTGTGCAGGTGGACAGCAAGTGATGTTTACGATCGTAACTCTGCTTGATCTAAGAACCAATAACTTGTATGTAGAAATAAACACCAAGAACTATACTAATAACGTAGATGCTATAATAACTATTTGGGATCCTTAATTATTTCCTTTGACATCTATAATAATTATTAATGTCTAGGAATACCTGTGAAAGCCCCAAAGAAGAAACACGATCAAGTATGTTACTAGCACTAATTTGTTGCTAATACCATGGCTCTGTTTACGTACTCCACACACACTTGACATCTATGATAGTTACTAATATCTAGATATACCTGTGAAAACACCAAAGTAGCAACAGGATCAAGCATGTGACCAGTATTTATTTGTTGATAATACCATGGCTCTGTTTACAGAAACCACTTCAATTACTTTCTTAATTCAGTAATGTGAATTAAATTATTTAGGATAGATGCAAAGTCAGGGGTCTTGAGAATTAAGTAGTTGTTTAGAATCACAGATGTAACTACAGGTTTAATGTGTAGTCTGTTATAAATTCAGTTTTCTTATCTACAAAGGAAATATTATTCTCATACCAACTGCATAGTTGCAGAGATTAAATAAAAACTTATCAGGTCCATAATGAGAACTAAATAAGTGTGAATGATTTTATGTATAATTTTATGGTAGAAAGAAGAAGCCTGACTTAGAGGTCCACACTTGTCATTTCAACTCTTTCTTGAAGCTGAGATGGTTTAGATCACAAATCCAAGGCCTTTATAGTTCATATAGTGATATTATATCTCAAATTTAAACAAAAATAACTCAGTTCTTTTGAGAAAAGAGTATGGTAAGTTTAAAGTTACCGTGCATCCAAGGTGAGAACGTATAATTCCTTTCCTCATAAACTAGACTTTAGTTTGTTTCTTGTGTTTACACGCAGGGGATGTAATGGTTTGCAGAATAAATGTATACCTAGACTCACACAAACAGTTTAAGTAGACTACTTGGGGAAGGAATTTGGCTCTCTCCGAGGGGCAGTATTCTCAAATCATTTTTCCTTCATATTCCATTTTTATAGTTTTGGTATTAAAAAAAGAAGCTTAGAGAGACAGTTTTGTTCCAAAGATTTATGTTTACCCTGCAAGCCCAAATAGCTGGCCTTTCATCCTTACTGTTTTTTAAAGTGCATTCTCCTTCAAGAGAAAATAGTTTTTAATCAAATTCATGAGATAACTTTTTATATTATATTTTTATAGATATTTCAACTTTTAAAGATAGGACACAACTAATGTGCTTTTGGAGAAATTTCTGAATGCTAGATAGAAATGAAAGATTTATATACAAATTCAGAACAGGTTGTTTTATGTAGACAGCAGTGAATGGATTGTTATTATTGAATATTTCCCCTATTTTGTGGCTATTGCACATTTATTTAGGTAGTGAAAGAATAAGTTAAATTCTGTGCATGATAATATTGAATTTTGGAGTTCATAGAGTTGTGACAAAGATATCCCCTGGGGGATTTATATTTTTCTACCCTAAACCTTATGTATTTTGAAAAAGTGTTACATATGAGAAGCAAGAAACCAGGTCTTCTAATGTTGAATCTCCAACTCTCATTAGCCAGTGAGTCACGTTTTTAAAGGCTGTTTTTCATATCTACCAAGGTAAAGAGTTAGGTACCATGATTACATTTTTTTTTTTTTTTTTTTTAGTTTTGGCATGAAAATGAATGAAATGTACTACACTGTCATCTGTGGGCTGAGAGGTTGCAAGGGATTTTTGTGCACCAGCTCTGCCAAGTGTCATGATCTCCTTTAGCTGACAGGTGGTGCTCCAAAACAATATGGGCAGGAGGGATGTGTCAGATTGCTATCAGTTTCTGAACAAGCCAGGAGCTGAACCCTTAAAGAAAGATTTGCCACGAAGCAGTTGAATTGCTATTTACTTTTTAATGTGTGGGTATTAACTACAATAATAACAACTAAAAAAGCTGTCACAAGCGAAGTATTTTGGAATTTTAAGTGTTCTATAGCTAGAGCCATTGGCTTTGAGATGGGGAAATCATGGACCTTCAACAATACTTCTTACTTAAATGCAATTTAACTTTAATATTTATATTACTAATATAATAGATAATGTAAAATCATATATAATATATGATTTATAATTAATATATAAACATAAATAAAATGGAAATATATTGTATAATGGTTAATAATTAATATTTAAATTATTCATATAAATATTTAAGTTGGACATTAAATCATAATTCACATCAATTCACTGATATTTGTCCATAGAGTTTGTTACTACTTTCAACACTCATTTTTAAGTACATTTGCCCCTGGGATTTAGAACACAAGAAAGTGCTAGCTACGAAGATCTCTAAAATATGTTGATCTAATTAAGATGTCATGAAGACAATATAACTAGAATAGACCTGGTGAATGAATCTAACAATAGTTAATAGTTCTCGTGACCTCTCACCAGACAGCGAGTGCTGGAGGTTGGGATTTTCATGTTCTGCGAGGCAATTGAGAGCTATTTACATTTAAGGTTTGGTTTTAAAGAGGGTCAGTCAGCTAAGTTCACGAGAGGAACAGGAATGTAACATGTTGAGCTAGGTTGCTGGAGATGAAATGATTATATAGAACATTCACCCTGTCACCATCTCTCTTCATACTGCCTTCTGTTTTAGATCCCATTGTCCTCCACCCTTGAGTGACTCTAATTACATCTATGAATCATGAACCAACTTATTCTGCTCTTAACAGTTTTAATATTTCACGCCCAAGTCAATATGCTATTTAATAACCCATCTGGAATGTCTTCCACATCTTCTGTATCAGTTTTAGTTTTGCAACTATTTTTGTCTTCATTAAAATACATTAGTGCATTTTAAAGTCGTGTGGCCTTTGTGAGAGTGTCATGTGTGCATGAAATAAGGCTTCGCTCCAACAGCTACTATTAGCAAAACTGCTTTATTCCTCTCTTTTGATACATTTGGGCAGGTTTGCCAAGATTCTAACCATGCCAAGGATTTTCAACAAAGCAATGACTTGATTTGTACACCACTCTGTGGGGACTCTGAAGTTTTCAGTTTTCTTTATTATCAGGCCAGTGTTCTATTGCCTACTGAAGGAGGTGTAGGCATAGTCCTCAGAGCGTGGAACACAAGGACAGAGTTGAGTTTCTCTAATGTTGCTGTGGTGGTAGCTAACATTTAAATGTGAAGACAAAAGAAAGATCTTTAGAAGTTTGCTGCATGGATTTGATTTCAACTTATCATTAGTTTAATAAGGCTTGATACCATCAAGGGAAAAAATAACCAGTCTCAAAATTAGCTAAGTCATTAAGTCAGCACACTTCTAAATTGTCACATATATTTTTCGAGAACTTGATTCTTCTTCTCACCTTGAAATTTCACAATGCTACAAAAGTACTCCATCTGTGGAAATATTTGTCTGAAATGAATCCTGCTTAAATGTAAGACTATTGACCTCTGAAGTGAATTAACATCACTCAGATCAGATTTTATTGAGACCAGTTTTCAATAAGCATTTATTTACCTTCCATAACTCTACACTATAGCTTTTATATAGTGGAGAACACTCCAGACATCCATATAATCTTCAAATAGAGCACGATACTTGGCAAACTATCACAAAGAAGTTTGTCACTTTTCTTATTTAAATGGTAGTTTATATTGAATAGGTGCATAATCTCTTTATAGATTACTATAAGGTTTAAAAATTATTGCAAATACTTTTTTTTTAAAAAAAAATTTAAGGCCAGATGATATATATTCATTATTTCTATGGAGTCTATTGAGGTCTTCTGAACTTGTCTGCACTTTTGAAATAGTTTGTATTTTTATACATTTTCATTCTTCCTGACTAGGACCCTTGGCCAGGAATGCTATTGCCTGTGCTTCTAAAGGCAGAGAGTGACAAATAACTAGGGGACTCAAATAGCATTTTTTTTCCAGGGAGAAGAGAGAACAGCTGTCCCTTTGGACTGTGATCCCAATTTGGAGCACTTGCAAGACTTGTAAAGAAATCTTCTCTGTGATTATAGCCCAACATGCAAACTATTCCTGTCCCAAGATCTTAAATCAACACCCTCGGCTGTCTGATAATTCTGCTTCTCCAGTAGAGGGACAGGGGCTTGAGGCTGCCTCTCACACAGGACTGCAGGGCAGGGTTCTCTTGGCCCTTCTCCCTTCTGTGTCTGTATTCCAGCAGAATATGTTCTTTCTAATACCTGAGTCCTCCTTTTCAAACAACATGTCAATCGCTGAAAATAAGCAGATTGCCAAAGTTGTCTTTTATATATATAAAAAAAAAAGATTAGAATTGTACCTAGCAGAGAGTTTTAGTAAATAGTTTATTTTTAAGCTGGTATTTTGATTCTCAGCTATTTCATGAATAACTCTGATGCTCTTATTATACTCTTATTATTTTTTTATGCTCTGCAGTTGTTTTACAACTGTGCAAATGTTGGAGTATATTTTATAGCCTGGAAGACATTTAATATCCAGCTAGTTCTCATGATGCTTGGATTGATCTTCAGCAATTCTGAGAACGACCTACACAATTTATAATTTAGGGTTTTACCATCCTGTCTTAAATATAATTGCAGGAAAGGCAATATGGAGGTTGTATGAATTGTTTTAAAATTTGTGCTGAGTCAATGATTAGAACATAGACTTTCAAAACATGGAAGCAGAGGTGTACTGAAATTAAAAATTGGTTCTTTATTAATTAATTTGTAAGTCTATTGGGCTGATTAATACTAAAACAAGGCTATGATATTTCACCAGAGAGCATGAGTTAAACAACCCCACATATATTTGCACATTAAAAAATAAATTACTGTATAAATTATGCCTGAGAACAATGAAATCTTCTAACATTTTTTAGATTCTTTCTACAACTTTTTCTAAATTGTTTCTATATTTGAACAAAGTATTTTTTTATAGGTAGAAATGTGACCAAACTCTACTCTGTAGGATTGTGTTATGTCTCCTTTCATATAGTGTGGAACATTTTAATTCTCATAATAACTGTTACTCGGTTTGCCAGCAGGAGGCCCCTCAAAGCAATGTGTTGTCTCCTGGTTGGCAGATTTCTTTATAAATAAGTGGCACTCTGCACATCCCTTTCAAGTACTCTAGTAAGTGAGATAATACTGTATGACTTTTAAAACTCAAAATATAGCTGTATTATGTCAGTGACCTGTAATAAGTGGAACTGCAAGAAGAGGAGACAGCCCCATTCACCTTGCATCCATGCAGGAATTACTGAGTTCTATTTCTGTGGCTGAAAGAAGCAAATGAAAGAGTGAAAGAAAAGAACCGACCTTGGCTTGCTGTCGCTCTCAGGCTAACAAGGGGAGTTCACACTGGCTATTTTTACTGCCTTGACTACTGCACAACTCATTACCAATCGCCTCGAGTATTCAAAGCACTGGGAGAGTAAACGATGATAGGATAGAAATATATTAAGTAGTCTTTGAACTGTCTTCTAGTTGACAAAATACTTTAGTGAAAATTATTCATTTATTGAACTAACTAATGCAGGATTGGCAGCTATACATTTGAGATAATGATCTCCATGTGTCCTTAAACCTGTAATAATAGATGACAAACTGGTGTCATCTATTGCATATCGTTGTCTAGTCTTCCTGAGAAATGCTGTAACTCAGAATCATTGAGAGGTTCAATATAAAGAAGAAAAATCAGTAATAAATTGAAGAGGGAAAAGTTAGAGTTCAGGCAGATAAATTATTTCTCAATTAATACATTATATATATATATATGTATGTTAATTACAAACTTATACAAAGTATAAAAAAATGTTTACAGAGTATAGAAAATGTTTGTGGTGATTACAGGTTCAAAGCCAGAGCACTTATTATGATTTCACTCCCACTGAAACTTTTGTGTTATGTAAACATTTCAGAGGTGTGCAGCCCATTGCATGTTTTTATACATTCTGCCTAGCTGCTCATTTTGCTAGCACCATCAGGTTTGCATAGTACCAGGATTAGATGTGCAAAAACCCAAAGATATTTTTCCCTAGCCCCATAACGAGATTAATTGCAGATTCTAATAGTTATGATGATTAGATTGAATATGCCCTCTGTGCACTAAAGAACATCGTAGCTATGTGCTCTTGGAAAACTTAATATCCTTCTTTGGGCTTCATATCCTTACATTAAAAATGGACAAAATGATTTTGTTGCCCAGAACTATTTTCATGATTATTTGGAAACGTATTTATATGGTACTTAGAATGACATTTGATTCATGATACATATTTGTGAACTTTTACTGAGTGTTTAATATGAAGATAATAACTTTTAAAACCCATTTTTATTATCACATTAATTAACATAAGGAGTTTTATCATTAGTATTCACTTTAGAGAGTGCTTAGTAAACAACAACAACAACAAAAAAAATCATTCATACACAGATTGGCTATTTCTGTTCCAGAAAAGGCATCGGGTTATGTAATAAGTCAGGCAGATTCAAAATTAGATACATTTAGGATTTTATTGTGAATTTAGCAAAAAGGGGCACTTGAATGATAACTGACATATAATTTGAGTTTGAAATCATTTTCTTTAGCATGCAGTTTCTGAAATGAGCCATGGTGTTGAACTAGGATTTATTTTGTAAAGCATTGCTAGGCAAATGCTTCATAAGAAGAAACTGCAATAATGCAATAAAAGACATTTTGTAGAAAGTACAATAGACAGGCAGTTCTGATTGAAAGGAGGAAAAGGATGGGATTGAAATAGAAAATACAGATCCCTACATGTGGGACGTAAAATCATGCCAGGAAGTGTGGGAAGGTAGAGTAGGTAGAGACCCAGAGTCTAAGTGCACACACACTTGAGACTTAGGTGACTCCCAGCTTCATACCAGACTTCTGACTTGGACCATGCTTCTCACATAAAATAGACATGACCACAAGCTATGGAGGCCCAAAACAGAGTGCTCCATGCTAATGAGGTACCTAGAGCCCTGGAGGGTTTAAACTATAAGCTTCCCTTCCCAGACATTCCTCTCTGCAAAAGTTGTCTAATCAAAGATTCACCTTGAGAAATGGGTTATGGTTTTCTGCATCCATTTCCCGCCATGAAAATAAACTGTTCACAACCATGGACTGTCTCTTTTCATCAAGATCCGCTGTGAGGATCCATGAAGAAAACCGTGTCTACAGAGCTGCCGCCTAATCTCCCATAGAAAACCTCTCTGAGCTTCTAGCCACAACTGCCACCAAGCCTGCAGCCACCAAGCTAAGGCCAACAACTGTCTGCTGGGACAAAGCAGGGCTCCCCCCTGCCTCCCTGGCTAGATTCTGTTCCCAGGCCATGGGCCCTGGACTCAGTACTCTGTTCTTTCTTGACTCCCAGTGGCCCCTGCATGTCCAAGAGTCTGAGAAGCCCACGTCCCAGCTTCATCACAGGTCCCAGAAGCCCCAACCAGCTTCAGCTATCCCATATCTCAGACTGTGCTTTCCCACCGCGAGAATGTGCTTTCTCATCCCCAGAGTGTCTTGGTGCTTCCAAACAACCTGGCACTCACTTGTCCTGGCATGGGGTAAGCACAATCAAACTGCCTGCATTCCCCTCCCCAAGCAGCAGGGCCCTGTGGCAGAGCAGACACCTACCACCCTATGCCTATCCTTTGTGTTCTTTTTTAATTGTTCATTTGTTTTGTTTTAAAATATTGATTATATTTTATATGAAAAACTTACTATCCTATGTATATACATGTATATATCACATATATTATATATTATTATTATCAAAGAGCCACAGTTCAAATAAACTAGTATTGAGGACTTGAGGTATAACTTATTGATAGAACTCTTGCCTAGCCTGAACAAGGCTGTCATTCAACCTCCAACATTGCATAATAGAAAAGCTAGAATCTAACACCCCTGATATTTAGCTAGAGTGATATATGTGGAATAAAAGATGCAGGGGCATTTTTACATGTAGTTTGGGAACGAAAATGAAATATAAGCTGTGTTTCTGGAAAGTTATTTGTCTTCAGTTGTATTAAGGAAGGAGATGAAGGAAGATTTAGAGATAGAAGAAAAGTAAAAATAATTTTGTTGTATTGTATCATATAAATGTCTGAATTAGATACTTTTATATGAATTATCTATACATGAATGATAATACTTCTGTTTAAAAGAGATAGTCATACACACATATATCACATACACACAATCCCCCCACCTCCCACCTCCACCCCTTCTTCCTCCACTTCCCATATATATATATATCTTCAGTATTGATACCTTTTAAATTTTTCAAGAAGGGATCTCATACTCCAAGAATTAGGAACTACATATAGAATTATAAAGACATAAAGTATTTATTTATGTCAAATGCATTTAATTTTGAAGCCATAGTATCAACACTGGTTATTTTAACATTGTTTTCATTTCTTCTTCCTTAGAAGATTAAATTTTAGTTGACTTTACACTATCCCTGGAGAGATAATCACAATTTTTTTCAAGCAGGTCATCATTATTTCATTTCCCTATGTCAATGCCTCATATATACCTCATGCATATATCATAGGATTATTCAGATATACCCCTTCACATTGAAAGCTGATTTCAACTCCATGATCATTAATGAAGAAATAAGCATGCATCAAAATTAAGTGTCCTTTTGTATTTGACAATCAATGTATGAAAGAAATGTGAGCTTGAAGATTGACTAGTAGCCTGCCCAGGGCATAAGGATACGGATACAGGATCCAAATCTGCATTGTACAGGTGATACATAATTAGCATAACCTTTGCAGTTGTCCTAAATTTAATTATTGCTGCAATAGAGATGACATTTAGGGGCTCTTCATTAGGTTTCCTAAAGGGACAAGTTTTATTCTGAATATGTGACTGCACTTCAAGTAAGGTCATATGACTCATGAAACCTTTTGTGATTATATTGAAGTATATTTTTGAACCCATAACTTTTACCATTTGAAGCTGAATAGAGAATCTTTATGCTGTTTACATGTTTCACTTTAATTTCTGTTACTGCAATAAAATACTTTGACAAGCAACTTAAAGAAGGAGAGGTGTTTTAACTTCACTTCCAGGAGACATCTTATAATTCAGGTTATAGTTTACAATTCCAGGTTACTGCAGGAAAGTCAAATCAGGAATTTAGTGCATCACATCTGTAATCAAGAAAGAATGAATGAATTGATGTTTCTTGGTTTGTTAACTCACAGCTATCCTTCTTCTCCTTTATACCAGTCTGGGGACTATGCCTAGGGAATGGTGCCACCCACAATAGGCTACATCTTCGTATGCCAATGAACAGTGAAAACATCCCTGTTCCCCAGACATGCCATAGATCAATGTGATCTAGATAATTCCTTATTAGAACTCTCTTTCCTGATTTATTCTAGCTTGCGTCAACTTTCCCCCATTTAACTCTTAATATTGGCTGCAGTTGGGGCTGTGTAGGTCTTGTATAGGCAGCCACATTGATGAGACTGCATGGTTGTTGTTTCTCTGTCACTGCTAGAAGTCACAATCTCACGACAGACTTCAATCTTCTGTCTCTTATAGTCTTTCTGCCCTTCTCTTATGTGATGTTCCTGAGAATTTGCTGCTGTCTTTGAAAATGTTTCCTATTTTCTATTTGTTACTTAACATTTGAATTATGATTGTCTTTTGCTTCACATAATTATTTTTTCTAGAGGAAAAATATGTCTTGGTGGAGCATGAGTGAAGTATTACTCCTGGTTAACAAATGACCCACTTGCAGTGTTGACGCTTGACATATGGTTTTAAGCTTTTAAATCAGGGCAGTATTATGAAGGAACTGTGAAATATCTATTCACCAGCAATGTGTGCTACTAGAAGATTTTAAAGTTCCATTACTTATTATAACATTGTATTTCAAAGTCCTGTTTTCCCTGTGATTTCATATGTGTGTTAGTCTTACTGTGTTTGCAAACGGTTGATTTCTTGATGTCCCCTTTCTGGCTCTTACACTATGTCTGGTTAGATGCCTGATCTCTCTCTCCTTCTCTCTCCCTCTCTCTCCCTCTCTCTCCCTCTCTCCCCCCCACTTCTCGCTCTCTCCCTTTCTCTCTTTCCCTTTCCCTCTCTCTCCCTCTCTTTCTCTCTCTCTCTCTGTGTGTGAGTGTGTATGTGTGTATGTGTGTGTGTGTGTGTGTGTGTGTATGCGTGAAAAGACAACTCACTAAGGGTTGAGTACTCCAATATCTCTCATTCTCTGCATGTTGTCCAGTTGTGTGTCTCTGTGTTGATTACCACCTACTACAAGAAGAAGCTCCTCTGATGAGGAGTATGTACTCCACAGATCTAAATGTATAGTGATAAGTCATGAGGAGTCAAGTTATTACTATGTTCATTTAGCAGCCTACATGCAGTATTCAAAAGACCTGCATAAATGCAAGCCAAACAAAATCCGATCTTTAAGAAGCAAAAATGGACACAGACTTTCACTCCAAACCTTGAAGCTATTTGCAATTGGCAAGTGAGAGCAGCTGGAAGAGGGGAATTGGTTTTCTCCAATGGAGTGATACTGGATGAATCAATCACACTCAGAGGCAGACAATATGCTCAGAAGGAGTTGGACCACACACAGAACAGACAATTTTTGTTTGTTAGTTTTTGTGACATTTGTGTTTTGGTTTGATGGTTTTTGTTGGTGTTGCTGTTGTTTGTCTTAGAGAAAGAATATGAAGTTGGGAAAATAGGGACAGGGAGGATATAAGAATAGTTGTGGAAGGGGAAATAATATGACCAACATATGAAAAAAATTAAAAACATTTTAAAGGGGTGTGGTTTTCTTATAACACTTTCAATTTCTTATTAAGTTGTAGCATTGGAAATATTGCAACCAAATCTTACTTAAGAATTAGGACAGTCAGATGTGGGGTAACAAGTTCATTCAAACCTTAGTCAGCTGAATATTTTTAAGTGCTTTGACCCTACCTGTGGCCGTTTCTCCTTTGTGAGTACCTTGTCAAACCAGTTCATTACATCTATATTTTAGATAAACACATAGAACTCTGCACAGTTCAGTTTGGTTTATATTGCAAAATAGCTATATTGGATTTGCCCACATCTATTGTTCTATTAATCTATTAGATTGTACTAGTCACATAATTATCTTATTTATTTAAAAAGTGGTTGTGCTTTTGTGTAAAGTGTAGTAAGGTGCTTTGTAAGTAATCTTGCGTAGCTATCACATTTAAGACTTAGGTGAACTGAAACAGTGTTGTCTGTTATTTAGAGTAAAACATTAAGACACCTCATTGCTAAATTCTTATTTACTGAGAATAGTTTGAAGATACCTAGATTTAATGAACTATTTATTAAATATCCAATAAGCTCAGGTGAAAGTATAACCTATATCCTAAATGAATGCATGGAAATACAAATGATACGATTGACTTTTATGCTCAAGAGTTTTTCCATAGCTAATAATTTTATCACCAAACAGTTTAAGTGACCATAGTGGTTTATACTTTAGTTTTTGAGACATGTTTTTATACTATAATCTGGGACACATACATTTACACACAGAGGCTTTCATTTGAATAGAAATATCATTATTCAAAAGACAGAACTAGTTTTTAACATCATAGGTGTTTTTGTGTGGTTAGTGAAACTTCATGTGTGGATATACAGGTACCATGGCCTGTGTGGATATCAGCTGACTGCCTCAGGCATATCTCTTCTTGCCTTCCACCTTGATCATGAGACATTGTCTCTCTTGTTCACAGGTATGTATGGCAGGCTAGCTGACCTAAGAGCTTGTGGGGACTTCTCTGTCTCCATCTCCCTGTGATTACAGGAGCTCACACCCGGCTTTTACAGGAGTTTATATATTTAAACTCCTGACATTGAGCACTGTTTGTAAGTAGCTTATGGACTAAACCATCTCCCAGGTTCAGAACTTAAACTTTTGTTTCTCTGATCCCAGTGCTATACATCATTTTTCTCATTTTGATATTCTGCATTAGGAGTATGGTAAATGAAATTACAAAAATTATTAAAAGCTAATTCTAGCTACAATGATTATTAATAAGGATGCACAGAGATATATAATAGTTTTATATAAAATAAAATTAAAATGTTAGTTATGAATTGTGACAATGTATGATGGAGAAAGATACAGAAGGTTGACCAGTAGAAAGAACAGCAGAGTTTGACCATATTATGTTTTGCCAGTGATCTTACTATTATTTGTGTAACAAAACAATCTTAAATGATATGCTTGTATATAAGAATCACAATAAAATTTGAACAATGTAACATAATGTGCTATTAGAAAAGTATAACTCATTTTTTTACTTTGAGTCTGACAACTTTAAACTATATAAATTTTTTTATTTAGACCCAGTAAGATTAGATAATAGGATTTTTAATGACTTACACAAGATTATTTTCAAAGAGATTAATAAAAATACTTTGTAGAGAGTTTTATGTGATTTGTTTCCAGTACCATCTTTCAGGAGACGATTCTGGGAAAGGATATATGAGGAAAAGAAGCTGAAATTAGCCCATATGGAATAATATGAAATGCAGAAGCTCATGTAAGGACTACTCATGTAAACTTTACCATTTATAATGGTTACCATTCTAGTTAAGGCTGTAGAGTTTTCCAGAGGTTGTTGATAGGCTGACAAAGGCAGGACATGAACATTCAGTTGGGAGATTGACAACAACCAAGAAATTTGGAGGTGCAACGAAAACAGTATGAGAAAATGTCAGAATTTTATTCATACATCAAAACTCAAAAGAAGTTCTTGAAAGAAGATGGTACAATTCATAATGTTAATATTGTGTGTTTCATAAAAGTCAGCCAAAGACAATAATCTAAAATTCTGTAAGAAGGAACATTGCCCATTTTAAAATGTCTGGGAACAAAAGTATTTAGTGCAATCATGCAGATCCTTATCCTTCTTGTTGAAGAATGACCAGGCTACTTAGTACCAGAAACTAGGATAAAAATAAAATCTACATCAAACACATAATTATTATAATACTGAAGTCAAATTTTCTTACTTTTAGCATTGAATAATTAACCAGACTACATATAAGAAGGAAATTAATAATTTCAATTTACTCAAGAAAAATATAGGTACTTTTCTTTTGTCAATTGGTTTTAGATATTTGAAGATAAGTATAATGGCAATCCATCATTTATTTTTCCAAATTTCTTATAACCAAGGCCCTTATACTCTGCTGAAGTTTCATGGTTTTAGAATTCAGTAATGGCTGTCAGTAAGAGAGTGTACCTGTCAAAAATGGTGGTCAGTAAGAGAGGAGCATGAAATTACTTTTTAAAATAAAGACAATAGTATGAAACGCAATAAATGAAGCAGCAGATAGCTTATGGTCTAAGCCCACTCACAGCTAGTGAATGTCTGTCTAGCCTGATCTTGAAGTTGTAAATTGAAGAAATGGAAATTTATAAGGTATCTAGATACATGTCAATTCTTAACAGCTAGCTTATTTTTTCTCTGGTCAGCAAAATTTTCTCCTTGAAACTCCTCCTTACTCTTAAACTTCTCTGATGCAATCAGCATTCCTTTCTCTTCTTGCGTGAGATTCCTCAAGAGATATCTTTGACCACAAGTGGGAAGAGACAGGACCTTCAACAATTCAAAATCACCCACGTTAAACGGCACAAAGCAAGCTACTTTTGGCTGTTTCTCTAAAGGTCATGCAATGCTTTGTGTTTTCTACAACATGACACAGTGTGACAGAACAAAGTAGTTATCTTTTGTACTTGCCAGCATTGCTATATCAGCTTCAAATGGTGAAGTGCATCAGAGAATACTTTTGCTCTTTTCCTTTGGGAGAGTGTTCTGATCCCCTTAAAGTATAATATACATCAGATAAATCATTCATTGATTATCCATGACACCTGGATTTGGTAGAAAAGGGGCATACACATCACTTCAAAGATTTTTTTTGGCTGTTATTTGCTTTTGAAGGAACGAACATTCAGCTAATTTGCATATGCTATCTTTAAATTACCACTTTATCTAACCTTTCACAGCAGAAGAGGTCATATTGCTGGGTATTATGGAGGATAAAGTTTTGACTGTTATAGCAATAAATTGTTTATTTGTAATTGTGAGGTTTTAAACTCCTCAAAGCATTGTCATATTTCTGCACTAGTGAGGGTTAGATGAGACTTTTATTAATTAAGCTAATAGTAACCGACCGAAGAGAAAGATCTTAAAGTGATCTCACTAAGAAAGTTTATTTTCCATTATGCAACAATCTTGTGGAGCTGGTTTTGCTTGAACTGTCTCCCACAGTCCCATGTCTTCAAGTGGATGACAGCACAGCATTTTGGGGAAAAAAGGGAATGGACGGAATCCTTCAAATTTGCTTCAGCTAAAACCTGCCTCAGTCCAGAGTCCTCTGAGAGATTTGTGATGCAATTGAGGAATTACCTTCATGAGACTGGCCTGCGGGGCCTTTGCTTGCTTGCTCATTGATGTAGGAGGACTCAGCTCATTGTGGATAGTGTCATTCCCGGACAGATGGCCTAGTCAGAAAAGCAGCTGAACACAAGTGAAAGAGAAAGCCAGAAAACAGCGCTGTTCTTCCACGATTTCTGCTTCGGTTCCTGCTTGAGTTCCATCCAGTTCTGACTTCCCAATGATGGATTTTTGACCTGGAAGTTTAAACCGAATAAATTCTTTCTTCCCCAAGGAGTTTTGGTCAGGTTTATCACAGCAACAAAGAGCAAACTGGGACAGGTGAGCGATTTCTATAGGCTAAGCCTTGGTACAGGCAATATTTCGTTCCGTGTTCTCTTGGCTGGACTTAGCTCCTCGATATATTCAACTCTAGAGAAATATGGGCAAGCTGTGTGCTTGAAAGCAAGGTTGATGAGTAGCCAGCAGTCTCTTGCTATGGGAAACTTAACAGGAGGAGACTCTCTGCAATATTGCAGAGAGATTTTGATTTGAGGTGTCAGTAACCTTTAAGGTAAGAATACAGCTCAGCCTTTTGTGAGCCAACTAAAACTCTGAGAAAGTTATTATCTTCTGTATGCCATTGAATGCAGAACACTGAATTGTGGAATAGGAAGCTATTAATCTCAATAATTACTTCAATATTAAATGATACATGTGTATAACATGCCTAGCACCACAAAGAATATTTAAATATACTTTATTTCTCTCTCTCTCTCTCTCTCTCTTTCTCTCTCTCTGTGTGTGTGTGTGTGTGCGTGTGTGTGTGTGTGTGTGTGTGTGTACCTATGCCTTGGCACTTGGGTAGAAGTCAAAGGATGACCTGTTGGTGTCAGTTTCTTCTTCCCATGTGAGTCTTGGCAATCTAGCCCTGTTGTTAAGGTGGATGCTGTGATTTTACCTGTATCATCTTGCTCACTCCAAAGAACATACTGAGATACATAAAAAATAAAGCTTAAGCTTTAACTTATTAAGTAAAATATTAACTTGTGCCATGATGACCCATAATAAATGTGATTTAGTAGTATATTTCATAGCAAAATATTTAGAAAATTAGTACATATATGAAAAGTACAGGTATTCATAAAATTGTGCATTTTTCATCATGTTCTAAGCAAATGAAGAGGCCAGGAGATGTACAGAAGACAGAAAAGAACATGAAATTTGTCCTTGTTCTTAATATATATGTTTTGCAAGTACCAGATTCTTATTTTGATATTTTAATTGAATCAACTTCCTTTATGGTTTAATCTTTGGAGGAAAGAAAACTTTAAGAGAAGTGAAAAAGTGCAATAATTATGTGCTAATATAGAAATATTAAATATATATTTATATGCATTGATAATTTAGCTTTTATAATTTTAATGTCTATATATCTACCTTAGATATTAAGTACTTTAATGTCTAATATATTTTAAAGTTATGCATTTATAAATAAAAGCAGTATGCTGAATAGTTTAATGTCATGGGTCTTACATTGTAAATAACCCATGGTTATCTACTTTTAGATAAAGCAAGCTCTCAATCATTAATCACTATTCCATGATTCTTGTCTTTGTACAGAAAAGCTAGGCCAAAATTAAATGAAAATACCACGTAGAGTTTTTAATAATTGGACCAAATTGAAATTTCTGTTTAACTATCAGAGGCCTCTGGTTTTGGGCCACATTTAAATTTAGGTCATTTGTTTACAGTTAAGAGTTTTCTCTGTCTACTCATAAAACAGTTCAGTGAAGAGTTATTTGTATTTAAACATAGTATCACCTTATCATCAATATTCTAAATTTCTCAAAAATTCTTCTTTGTTTCTGAAAAAGACTGAGCTAACCCTTGGCTGGGAGTGGATCTTGGATGGCGAGGTCAGTATAATCTTGCATCCCTGTGTAGAGCAGAGGAAATATATCAAAGCAGATGTGTTTTTCATTGTTGATGTCTCCCTCCCAAGTCCTTACCTTCTAACACCACAATCTTCTGAAACTTCTTTGTGTTCTGTACCTGATTTAGAAACAGGGTTTGTAACGTTCCTCACTTTTTCTTTCAGTTCTGTACATTTTTTTTTTTATTTACCTTTGTTACATATCCACAGAGCTACTGTTTCACACCTCCCTGTTGTAAGCGACTCTGCCTAGGCGGCGAATGAGTATTCACATGTGTCAGGGTTTGCCCTTATTAGGAACATGGCAAATCCACACTCATATCCAGCTACACCTTTCAAAAAGAGCATATCACACAAGTCACAGATCCTGATGCCAGCAGATGTCAACTCAGAGGGGTCTAGTAGATCATTCCTTTTAATAAATGATTGATTGGCTGTGAGGAGAGCAGGAATGTGCTTATGCCGGCCCCTCCCATTTCGCCATCAACTGTATACACTGTCTGCTTTTGCCATCTATTTGCAGATGGTTGGACTGGTCCTATTTTCTGTGTCCTGCAGACAGTCTCTAAGCAGAACATTCAGTATATATTTAAAAAAAAAAACACACATCTTTTTTTTGTTGTTGTTGATTGTTTTGTTTTTTGTTTTTTGTTTTGTTTTTTTTTTTTCCGAGCCAGGGTTTCTCTGTATAGCCCTGGATGTCCTGGAACTCACTCTGTAGACCAGGCTGGCCTCAAACTCAGAAAGCTGCCTGCCTCTGCCTCCCAAGTGCTGGGATTAAAGGTGTGTGCCACCACCGCCCAGCACAGATGGACATCTTGATAATGACTACTAATATCCTTTTAAGGATCTTTTGATATTTACCAATTTTCTCCCCTTTCCTCTTTCAAATAAAGTTCCTTTTTAATAATAACAAATTTAGGATATTTCCTCAATAGATGTCTGGTATACTCAAGAATTTGTACCCACTAGAAAATTTATTATAATGGTAGTTTGATTTTGCACCTTATTCCTGAACATCTGTTTCTGTCAGTGAATAAATGGGTAGCATGAACTCAAAGAGTGCTGCTCTCTCAACTGCTATGAAAGGGTTGAAGGTTTTGTGTGTAGATTTTTTTGTCTTCTTGGTTCAGTGTTGATTTTTGTGTTTGAATGGGAGCAAATGTTTTAGATAGCAAAGTTAATGATGATAAACTTTTTAGATAGGTCTGTGTTGCTTGAAAAATGTTATTCTCCCTTCTCTTCAGCCTTCAAATTCTTTTACCTATTGTTCCCTAGAAAGAAATGGGTGAGTCAACAAAATGGAAAAAAAATTAATTAACTGCTAAGGCTGCTTTTTAAAATAGCCCTGTAGTAGTCATTTATATGTTAATATTTTACAATGACTAATTTAATAGACAGATGGTAGTTGATATTACAGTATGAGAGTCAGGCATTTCCCTGGGCCTAATGATTATCTACCTAGTTTTCAATTAGAGAAGATGGCCAATTATCTAGAGTGGGTTTTATTTTAATTACCTAGTGATTAGGCCAGCTAGGTAACCAGCCGGAAGGAAAGAGAACTCAACTGTGTGTGAGTGAATTCTTACAAGGTACACCTACCATAGGGCTTTCTTTCTTTCTTTCTGTCCTTCTTTCTTTCTTCCTTCCTTTCTTTCTTTCTTTCTTAAAGGCAATGCAAAGAAACTGTTTCAATGAAATGATAATTTACCCAAAGTTCTCTGAATTCTTTTATGTAGTTGACCATTAAGTGTGAGTTTAAAATGCTGAATGGGCTATTTTTGAACTAGACTCTAGCTTTTTGAAGACAAAAACATTTTCAGAAGAAAACCAAGTAATATTCAAATTCCTTGTTCCAGTGTACTTTGTATTTCACATGTGTTGCCATGTCCATAAGATGTCTTTAATCAGGTGGCCTTTGTCAACTAAGACTTTGTGAACAGCAGTACATCACTGGCAAATGCCTGATAAATTGTTCTAGTTTTGTCCTCAGATTCCACTCAAGCTCCTTCTCTGTCTCCTGTATCCTTCTTAATAGTTCTAATTGTTTCCATCCATTCCACGGATCATTTCTACTTCAACAAACCTAAGCCATCCTCGGATTCCCTCAGTTCCCTACATTCTGGCTTCTGCCCAGGCCTCCAACCTGTTGATATCCCTTCAGGCACACCTGGTTCTGACTATGGATTTTCTGCTGTTTTCCAACATTTTTCCTATTACTAAGTTCTGGAAGATTTTATACTGTGGGGGTTTGAATGAGATGTCTCTTAGAGTCAGGTACCTTGTTGGTGGCGTTTTGGGGAGGCTTCTGGAGGAAATATGGGGTAAGTCTGAGGTTTCAAAAGGACTCCTGTAGTTAGCATTTGTGTTTCCTGCTTCCTGTTAACAAACAGTTGGAGATGCAAATTCTGACCTGCTGTTCTGGCTTGCCAACCTGCTGTTTGGCCATTGTGGATTTATTACATCTTTGGAAAAACAAATTAAATAAACTGTTTAAGTTTTTTTAATTTTTTACTAGATATTTTCTTTATCTACATTTCAAATGATATCCCTTTCCCAGGTTTCGCCTCTGGAAAAAAAAAACCCTGTTCCCTCCCCACTTCCCCTGTTCACCAATGCATTCTCTCCCTTTCCTGGCCCTGGCATTCCCCTACCCTGGGGCATAGAGCCTTCACAGGACCAAGGGACTTTTACAAACTGCCTTGGACATGGTGTTTCATCACTGCAATAGAAAAGTAACTAAGATGCTTGCCTTTGTCCCTTTGTCTCCAATTGCTGTGGCTCCCACGCAGCCTCCCATGGATTTACATGTGAACCACCACAACAGCTTATATTGACTAAATGTTCTCATTTCTATAACTGACCCTTACTTAGCTAGCAAGCATTAAGTTTATACATACTTACCATAGTTAAAATGTTATTAAAATTCCATTGACTGAAACATTAAGTATAAAATATATAAAATTGTCTATTTCAGTTTGAGGGGCTATTGTAATGTATTCCTACATTGCTGTTAGGGGAAAAAAAGAAAGATCTTTTAGATTACACAAATTACTGGAAAGTACAGCTTTAAATAATTTCAAACATAACATTATTTTATGCATGATAAATTCCCCACTTCACAATTAGATTTAGAATCTTTGATGCTGGGAAACATTTCTTAAGAATGTACTATGACATTTAACAGAGTTTCACATAGCTCAGTAACAGATAATTCATTTAACACTAAGAATTTCTGTCTTATTAAGATAATCTTTAGATTCAGGATATATATATATATATATATATATATATATATATATATATATATAAAACATTTTTCTGTTAGTGGTTCTACTACTGAAAATTGTAACCATATGGGTGACTTTAAATAAAATACAGTCATAGAGCTCTGTTTTGAAGAGACTATGATTTATGGATTATGTAAATCTATTTCATGAGAATCTCCTTAGATAGAGCCTAGGAGTGTACTTTTGTAAGAATGCAGGACATTCCACAGCTCAGCCAATTTAGATACCCATTATTCTACATGTTTTTCATCCTTATAAGTCCATTAATTACTACCACTAAGGAAGGTCTCCCAAGCTAAGGAAAGTGCATTTCATATTTACGGGTGAATAAGACTGAAAAAATTGCAAAACAAATTTCTTATATAGCCAGTAGAGAGATATTCTGAAGAATTGGTAGAAACATCTAAGTATTTAGACCTGTCCTAAGATCATATCTTGTCTCGCTTTAGGTGACTTCAGTAATGAACAAAATCAGATCAATCATAATTGCCTGAATTAAAGGTATTAACCATGATGAGACTCTCTGCTCAACATAGAATATATGTAAAAATGAAAAATGTTAGATATTGACCAAAAATACTTGAACTGTTTTTGTAGAAGAAATGCAACAGGATCCTTCAGAGAGTCATTTGGAGATTGTGAGGAATTTCATTTCTTTATTCTCTATTGGCCATGGTATATTTTAATAGGTTTTAGGATTTAAATAGCTTAAAAATAATGGCAAATATGTTAAACTGGGAAATCTTAGTTTATACTCCAATAGGAAAGAATCAAGAAAAATTAATCCCCTGACATTACTTAGTAAATCTGAAGTGTCTTTGATCCTTGGGTATTATGATTTGAAAGAGTATCTCAAAAATGATATATGTGGAATTATATTTCATTATATCAAAAATCCCCATGTATTCATAGGAAAACTCTCTCTCTCTGCACACCCATGAATATCCTAAATTATGGCGCTTTGCTTCCCTATGGGGTCGGAATGTCATGTTTGGATGGGTACAGTGTATTGGTTGGGTAATAGCAACAGGGACAAAAGAGGGCAGTCCCAGCTAAAGAGATGACTTTACATCTTATCTGTTATCTCTTGATGATTTCTTAATTAAGGATTGTCAAATGAGAAATATCAGAATTTACACCCATATGACCAATTTTAAAGTGCTTGTGAATTATTCAATTTTTACTCTTAAAGCAGAAACATCAATATAATTTCTGGTTGAACTTAGCAACAGGTTTCAGTTTCTGTTGTTACACTGTACAGGTTGATAGTTTTATAATTTAAAGAAAAAAACATTAAAATATTTTCCTTTCTATGGATATTTTATTTACTTATTTTGTTAAGTGAGATTGATAGATTAGGTAAACTCAATATGGTAGAGGATTTCTTTCACAAAGTTTAGCTTGGTATAAACCTTGACTGAACTAAACCACACTGACATTGGGATGTTTAATGTTCATTTTTTTAAAAGAAAACTTCATACAGAAAATACATAGCTGTCAAAGAAAAACCTTGCCTGAACATTTAAGGACATTGATCTATCAATACTATCTAATATTTACTTGCTGTGCAAAAAGAAATCTGCATCAGTCATGACTTAGGCAGCTCATGTCCAAGTTAATAAAGGAGTAGAAAAAGAAATGAAGTTCAAAATAATATTGGTATCAAAAACTGAAGAAGCCTAGCATTGAAAATAAGTATCAAATAAAAACAGATAGTTCTTTATATAGTTTTAAAGGCTTTTATTTGTGTGTGTGTGTGCATGTATGACTTATATGTGTGCAAATCGCATCTATATGCCATTGTATTGTTGTAGAGATCAGAAGATAACTGTGATAGTCAATTCTTGTTTTCCTTCACGTGGTTCCTGGGAATTGAATTTGGTTAAGGCTTAGTGCCAAGTGTTTGCTAGTTGAGACATTTTGCTGTGATTAAATAGGTATTCTTACAAGAAAATATTACTTGTGACCTATCAGAAAAAAAGAGGGAACATAAGATAGTGAGCTTAATGAAGATTAGGAAAATAATTGACCAAATATGTGTTGATATTATTATTGGTGCAGATAACCAACCCAGGACTTTAAACATATTAGGAAAAGTACTTTATTAGTGAGTTACAATCACAGTTCTGGGTACGTTTTATATAATTTTATAAAGTTGGCATAGACAGTAGACTTTCTTCTAGAGAATTTCTGAACATTGAAAAGTTATCTGAAGATTAAGGTGATGACAGCTCTACTTAAGTTTCTTATTTATCAGTAAATTTCCTATTGATAAAATGTGTTGTTCAGTAATTTCATGCCATGCATACAATGATTTTGATTACCGTTTCCACACACATACATGTTTGCACTTCCCTGAGCCTTATCAACCAGTTCCTTTTTTCCCCTGTCTCTTTCCCATATTTATGACTTCTGGTTTTGTTTGGTGACCCCTTTAATCTAACCTCGCCCACCTTTGTGATGGCAACTACTTACTTGAGCTTCTAGGTACCACCCCGATCTCACAAAGCTTTAGGAAACCACTTCCCTTCTCCCAAGCTCAGTCCTGTGTGTCATAGGAACCTCGTGTACCTGTGCCAAGATGTCGGTTAGCTCATGGTGCACACTCAGTGCAGGCTTTAGGAGTTCCTGATTGCAATGGCTGTGTCTTGCCTAAAGGTGGCATTATGTATTTTCTGACTTTTACATTCTTTGCATCTCTCTTCTGCAGGGTTCTCTAGCCTTAGAGGGCTTGTGCGGTGTTTTATTAGAGATGAGGACTCATTTTTCACTCATTCTCAGCATATGCATCCACAAATCCCTGGGTGCATTATGGTTCATTGGGAAAGAGAAGCGGCTGTGGTTAACACCGAAAGAAATATTTGTCTCGTTTTTTTGCTTTTGTTTTTGTTTTTGTTTTTTGGTTTTTTTTTTGCAATTTTCAAGACAGTGTCATTAGGGTTACAACTATGAGAAGCTTAATATAATAGTCTCTGTACATGTATGGCATTTATATTGAGGGATGGGTTGATTAACAAACCATTGCTGTGAACTATAGTTCAGGTGAGGCTAGAGAGATGGCTCACTCTTTAGAGTTCTTGATGTTCTTCTGGAGGACCTGGCTTTAGTTCACCGCACCCATGTCAGACAGTTCACAGCCATCTGTAACTTTATCTCTAGGGCAATACAGTGGTTTCTTGTGCACTCTGCTGTTACTTCCACTCCCATGTACATATCCACCCAGACTCTCCCACTCACACATTATTAAAACATTTCTTTGGTAGTATAATTGTCACTATACATAAATGTATATAATATATATGTCACTATATATATGTATATATATACATATATAATTTATCAGGGTTTGGCAGACTTTACATTTTATATTATGACATACAAAGATAATATGTGCCAATTACAGTATCCACATATGATTCATGGATGACTTAAATTTCTCATGCATTTGTGCATATGCTTATGAGGAAATGGAGATTATAATCTTCATTATGTACATGTCTTGACTGAAGCCTGTTTTCTTTCTTTTCCAAGACATTTGTATTCATACAAATATTAACTACATTAGCTACATTCATTTGTGCCATGTATAACTTTAGGTAAGTTATGAATATTTCTCTAAGATGGTCTAAAATATAGAGTATTTGAATTTTATTATAATTTTATAACTAGTATTCAATCAAAATACAAAGTTTTGTCTGAGGTATTCATGGGACATTTGATAGATAGCATCAAACATAAAATACAAGAATGTAAGTATTTTAACTGTAAATTTATTAAAAATCTCTGGCCACTATTATTGTGAGAATGAGTAAACATATTATGTAGCTATTATATAGACTTTCATATATAATTAAATGCCATGAACTTAAGAACATATTACTCTTATCTTTGCAACCCATGTGTTTACTAGAACTAGCAAAATTCTCACATTCAAATTACATTCCTGTATAGCATTCGTCTCTGTAATTTAAGGGATCTTGATTTTTGTAGGAAAGATAATATATTCTGGAGCTGATATTGCCTGAAGGTTAAATTATGTGCCAAGTCTAATTTTAGGTATCAATGGGACTCTCACGAATGCAGCTGTCACATAAGGTTTACATGTGGTCCATCAGGTAGGTTTCTGTCACTGCTAAGTATTTGTTAACTTAAAAAGTTGAACTACATGCAGCATGAGAGAAGATACATTCATCAACAGCTTCTAGGGACCAGATGGTCTAAACTAAATACTGGGTTTTTTAATTAGTTGCTAGTGGTTTTGGATAATGTCCCCTTAATAGGCTTATAAAATAGTAGTTTAGAATTTAAAGCAATTTATGATTCCACTGAAGAAGAGTGGGTGCTAAAACTTATCAAGTTTAAACTACTTTGAGACGTGTTTCTCATTTACAAAGTGCTGCTAAACTCTGAATCAGCTCAGAGAATAAAAGCATATGTTTGAGAGGAAATGCTTATCTTCTTAATATTTTTACATGTAAATAGTGAAATTTTATTCTTATATCAGCAAGATTTTGATGCACAAAATATTCTTGAAGATCATTATGAGAAGAGATGGCTCATGAGTTAGGAGCACTTATTTCTGCAGAGGACCCAAATTCAGTTTCCAGCACCCAGAGGGCAGTTGTGAGTTACCAGTAATTCCACCTCCTGAAATCTGATGCCCTCTTCTGACCTCTCAGAGAAACTGCAATAACACAGATTCACTTGCCACAGAAAAAGGTGTCTACAAAAAACTTGAAAACCTCAAATAAGCATTGAAACAGGGTCATTTCTTACCGTGAACTATATTCTTCTAGATGAAGGTAGTCCAGTTCATATTTGAAATGAAGTATATAAACTTACTATCATGAAAAATATTTCTGTTCTTAATTTTCTGTACAAAATTCAGAAATCTGGATCTGAACTTCTTAGAAGGCAATTTACATTGTAACTTTTTGGACGGCTATAAATAAGAAAATCTTTTGTTTGTGTAATATCTGTATTAAGTTCATTGTCGAGTTAATTAACCAGTAGCTGGGCACTTCACAGGGATAAATGCTGACCAACAGGGAGAACTAGATGGCTCAAGGTACAGCCAAGGTTCATTAACAACTGCTGGCCATTAATTCCAAGGAAAAGCCCAGCACTGAAGTTATTATTGCCATTATGAACTGAAAAGGGAAAAGAAATATAGGCATATGGATTTTTTAAAAATTAGTGAAATTTTAATTGATATGTACAAAGCATTCATGAAGAACTTGATTCTTGTACATTGGCCAATCACATTACAGGTTTCATCTCTCATGGTTCCATTTGGGTAATAATTAAGTAATAACAATTGTAGGCTTGGCATTTCCTGGGGATTAATGAATGGCTGGGTGGAGTTAATTGCCTAAAGTATAGTCTCAGGCCATTAACCTCAGTTGGTCACTAATCTCAAGGAATTTCTTTTAACTGAGGTATTTTTTTTCATGATAGGAAGAAAAATGTATTCAATTATTTTAATATTAGTTGAGACATTATTTTCTTGCTTCATAGACAATAATGGGAAAGATCAATGGAGTCTAGACATTCATTTCAAAGTTAGCCTTATTAGATTGTAAATACTCAGTGAGTAGAAGCCATACCTATGAAATTTGCATACAATCTATTAGATAAAAACATGTACAATATCAAAGTCAATATGAAAAATTGGTTCTCTTTGTTCATTAATATGGATGTTGTATAGGTAAATATGAGTCATGCTGAGCTTCGTCTATTAAAGTAAATGAGGTATTTTTAGTTGAGTATGTTTACTCCTTATAATTTCAGCATGTGTGAAGTGAGCTAAGTTGATCTTGAGCTATAAACCAGTCACACAAGGAGGCATTATCTAAAAATGAACTAAATAAATAATCACTTTTTCTTAAACAAATCTGCCTCTTTTATTAGGTGGCTATGTATATTTCTGCCCATTATACATACAATAGTTTGTTGCTGGGCTTTTCTGGAGTCTTCCAGTATCTACTCAGAGTGGCCTCAAGTTCAACATTCTCCTCTATTACTTTGTCTAGTGCTGCAAGATCAAACCTACTCTACCACATTTGCCTGGGGTTCATATATTTAAAATATTTTTAGCTGCATTTCATTTACTACATTTCATTTAGCTGTATTTTACTGTGATGTACTTATAGAAACATTACTTATTTAATGTTCTTGATCTCATATAGTTGCATACGGTAATAAAACTTACCATCTTATAATAAGTGTTTTCAAGTCCTGACTATGACATTGTTTTTAATGTAATGCTCACATACCTATTATATTCATTGCATGTTATTAAACCTTGGGTTTGTATCATAAAATGCCTTAATTAATGAAAGAGAGTAAGGAAAATGCTTTCTGTATATATGTATGTATGCCTGTTGAATTTTGTTAAACAATGTCTAATATAGAATTAAAATAATTTTGTACATGAAATTTAATCATTTGTTGAATTATTGAAATGATTAGTTTGATTATTAATTGTATAAGTTAATCTATGCCTAGATTTTATGGAGATTGTGTAACATAATCTGAATTTATTTAATACCAGGCATTCACTAAGGTTGTTAATGCTAGAAATTAAATTAAACCAAAAGTTACAAGAAGTACCCAAAGTCACATAATTATATTTGGAAGTAACCATTTCATGTATCATTTTTTTTAGTAGTGTCTTTATGAAATATTGGTGTATATTTCTAGAGTTCATTTTCTTTTAATTGTATTGGGGTTCATATAAAGTATATGAAGCTTCTTTTGTGTCAAAGACATACTTATTTGTTTCAGTAAACAGATGTCAGAAGCCTGAGAAAAGAAATGACTTTCAAGTTATAAAACCATAGGTCAAGTTAATCAAGGTTTTCCTTCTCCAGTCTTGAATTCCTTATCGCCTATATGAGTTCACAGCTGGAAAGGAAAAACTGTAACCTGTAGTCACAGCAAAGGGATCCAAGTTCAATTTGGAGCCCTTTAGCTGCTTATAGTTTATCATTTTGGCATATAAGGACATAAACCATAATGTTGTCATATGATCTCAAATGACCATCTACTTATAAATTTAGTCTAAGTGATTAGAAGTTAGTTATTTTTCTTTAGTGTATATAGATAAATATGAAGTGCATGTTAAAGAATTTTAATTTTTTAAAAAACTTGTTTAGTGATCACACATTAGTGCTATAATTTTTGAAATTGTCAAAGAATAAGTATAATTTAGTAAAAGTAGAAAAATGTCAATAAAATTAATCTCTTTTCCCATTTTTCCATCTTTATAGCTTGAAATCTAGTTTATTTCTTTGAAACTTTTTCAAAATGGAATGTATTGGTTTGATTTGGGTACCACATTTCAATTATGATGTTGTGTTTTGGAAGGGGATTTTACCCTCTTCCCTTCTTATTTTCTATTTAAATATTGTACGGTTTTTATAAAATGTAATCATATTTGCTTTTTCAAGAGAATTTTTCGGTGCCAAAAGATTTATATTGTCCTTGCTCCCAGTTTCTGAATTTTCAGTCTATGTCTCCAGTATCTCTGCTTGTGAGAGCATGCTGTAACTGGCACATTAATTTTTAAAGTGGTACTACAAGAATATGCTTGAAAATGTCTTTGTGTGCAACATTTGTATTACACAAAGAGTGTTTGTCACTTGGACAGGAACTCTATTCAGAAGAACTGTGGAATGGAGACTAGGGTCAGGAAATTTATACAATCCACATTTTAAGTGATCTTTGGAATGTCAATAGTTTTGAATGTTCATATTGCAGGGGTGAGAAGAGAAATAAAGCAGTGTATCTAAGCTTGATAGTTTGAGGAAATCATAGGAGAGAGATGTGCTTTCTAAGCGTGATCAATTGATTCTAAATGAAAGGAGTAAAACTATCACTAGGCTACAATTTCATATAAAGAAAATTCTAGAAAATGAGTCAATAGACAGAGGAATCACTATCTAGTAACCATTTTTAAAACTGAGCTTACTAAATACTTTTTGGAGACATTTAAGTAATTTATGAAATTTATGTCTACCCGGATAGTCCTATTTCAAGCAGAATGTTTTTTTTCAGAGTATTCACTTATAATTAATCTTTAACACCTGTAAAGTGAGTGCCTTTCCTTTTATGGTGTCAAAGAAAAAAAAAACAAGTAAAATGCAATTTCTATAACATGTCACATGTGTCAGATAATGCATAAACTTTAAGATGTTGCATAGTCTGGGTCTTGGATTTACAAGGATTCTTCATTATTGCTTTAAAAAAGTACATATACTATATATTGCCTGTCTGTATATAATGGGTTCTAGAAATTGTTTAAAGTTGGAAATAAACTGACTTACAAAGTTATATGTCCTAGGACTATCACAGCACTTTTAGCTCCTGCCTATTGTTCACAATTATTCCGTTTATGTGATGTAGTTTCAGAGGAGACTGCTTTAATTCAATGATAAAGTGCTTTACAACACTTTCATTTAAAGGCTGAATATCTTACCTAGAAGGGAACATGTTAATATAATATAAGAGTTTTTAAGAAGCAGGGTCAGACAAATAGGGTTAAATAGGCTCATTACCAGTAAAAGAAACGATCACATTATGGTTCGGTTTCTAACTTTTATTTTAAGTGAAATAGAAAAATATATAAGTCATTAGAATCATTAGAACCAAGTATTTCAGAATGTAAAAATTACATTTGACATATATATTTATATATACATATTACTATGAAGTATGTAGGAGTTACCTGAATTTAGTTATTTGAGAAATATTTTATTTGGAGATCTTGAATACTATATTTGTAGAGCCTACTGGTGTCTTCCATTTTACAACATGATCAAAAGTCAAATTCAAATTTTATTTATATAATTTTAATTATATTTTTCAAATTGTGATTAGTGTATAATTTA
>NW_022196896.1:95087772-95106878 GCF_008632895.1 Mastomys coucha | reverse complement strand
GGGATTAAAGGCGTGCGCCACCACCGCCCGGCTGAGGTTTTCTTAAGATAATGCTTCAAATGGGTAGTAGTCACACCACTTTGTCAGGTTAAAAGATGCGTGCACACTAATAAGAGATAGATTTGAACTATTGGATGCAAATGTCTGGGTGGAATACATTTTTGCAGTACTAGACAGGCCATGAGAATATCAAGTCCAATGAATAAGAGGGATGAGAAGTAGGAGGAGAAATGCAAGAAATGCTATCTAATAATATTAGACCTGTTTGATGTTACATATTTCATAGTTCACAATGTACGAGCAATATATTAGGAGTTGGAGGCAATAGCAATAAAGCAAATATACTTCAAGTTATTATGACAAAACATAGTTGATAGACTAATAGATATATGCATTCAGTGTAGAGCTATCATGAGAAAATGATTCCTTAGTCTTTCATCAGTGGTCAAGTATGAGAAGTCCCCTTTTGCAAGATGTGAGGAGTTAGACAGGGTTGATGGTGTGACTCACTGTGGAAAGGCACTTGCCCCTGATTCATGGGATGCACAGAGTGTAAGGAAAGAAATGACTCTGGTAGTATGTGCTACATAAATAAGCGCAATGTTTATATTTTAAAGAAATATATAGGTGTCTTTAGCCAGGATCTTCCGAGATGGTGAGATGAAGCCGGAAGGAGTTTCATGGCTTGTGCAGCTAGTCATTTCATTTTCCTGGAAGGTAAAGTTATTTGAAACACATGGGAAAGAAAATGAGGAAAATGATTCTCGAATGTAGGCCAGAAGGTATAGTGCAAAGGAACATGGCCCTTAGAATGATCAAGAAGCTGGGTTTTACCTGGCAGGGGAAGTTTTGTATTGTAAAGGACATTCTTAAATTTTTATTTTAGGGAGGTTCTAAGTCATTGTTCTCTTGCTATGAAGATACCCCATGCTCAAGGCTACTGATAAAAGAAAGTGTTTTATTTGCGGCTTACTTACAGTTTGAGAGGGTCAGTCCATTATCGTCATGATGGGAACCATGGTGGTAAGCAGGTATGACACATGAATAGTAGCTAAGTGCTTATTCCTGGTTCATAGGCAGGAGGCAGGGAGAAAGACTTGGCTGGTATATGGACTCCTGAAACCTCAAATCGTACTCCCAATGACACATCTCCTCCAACAAGGCCATGCTTGTAGTCATTTCCAAAAACTCCCTCAACCTGGAACCCAGCATTCAAATATATGAGCTCATGGAGGCCATACTTATTCAAGCCACCACAAGGGGCTAGGCAGAGAGCTCAGTTGTTAATGTGATTGGTATATAGTCAAGAGGACCCAAGGTTGATCCCCAGAACCACTGGGGGAAACGCCTTTACACAGTTTCTGATTTAATAGGCTTGAGGAAGATCATCCAGAAGTCTATTGATTTTACTTTAATCAGGGAAGCCAAAGTAAGGGACCTGGAAGTAGCCAGAGATTTAGTCAATAGGGGTCCATTGGTACTGAATGATTCTGGTTACTTGGTGATATATTGCATGTTGGTTCAACTTAACCCTGCCACATATGACAGAAAACCAGTGCTACAGCTTTTCAGGGAAGACCCTATTAGGTTGTTAGTATATGTCTCATTAGTCATATCAAGAATTTCATTGAGGAATTAGCCATAGGGTATAGAGTGTGGGGGTTACCAGTGAACTGAATCTACTGCAGGCAAATTAAGGGTTGAAAACATTTCAGAGGACTGTGGCTTACCTTGCTTGGTGAGGTGGATGGCGGTTACTTGTCACAGGGGGGTAAAGATGAGCCTTCATGCTCTCTGTTCCTTAACTGTGAAAATAAGCCACTTGCTGGGGACTCAAAGAACACAATACCCAAGGAAGCTGGAAAGTTAGTGAAACCATCATGATTTGATACAAATTAATCTATGAATTTTTTTTCCCATCAGAAAATCTGGGATAGTAGTAGTCACATCCCAGTCAGTCACTTTTGGTTTTTATGTCTTAAGATGTACCTCCTGCATGCTATTCCTTCATGCAGCCATGGAAACTGGTGTCTCCTCTATCTCCAGTTCCTACCCCACATCCTAATTGGCTTGATGAGATATGTAATGTGTCTTAAATACACATCTCTATTCCTATCTTTTGCAACCTTGCTGCCAGAATGCATATAAGCTTGCAAATTAAATCACAGTCACGTAGGGCTGGAGAGGGGTTCAATGGTTAAGAGCACTTTCTGATCTTGCAGAAGGCCTGAGTTAATTTCTAACATCCAATCCAGTTACTCACAACCACCTGTCGCTAGCTCTAGAGGCTCTGAGACCCTTTTCTTACTTCTGTAGGCATCTCTGTGAATGTAATTCACATATATAGACCTAAGAACATTCACATGTGCATGCATGTGCATGAACATACACACACAGACACACACACAGATATACACACACAGACACACACACAGATAAGACACACATGCATAGACACACACAGAGACACACAGAGACACACATACATGCACACACACACACACACACACACACACACACACACACACACATGAATATATCCTAATTGATGAGAACAAGGCAAACATCAGTTCTTTCTTTGTAAAAGTGTTTCACGGATCCCAGTTAGAACATTACTTTTCATTGCTCTCATCTTCCCATTTAAAGTTTTCTCCTGTAGAAGAAAAGTTTGCCCGAGTGAATTATACATTCTGATAAGGATTTAAAAGTGGGTTTTTTTCCATGAGATAAAACATAAAAGTTATTTTCATTTATTTATTCTAACCTTAAGGGAAATAGGAATGGAAGAAGATTTGCTATACAGAAACATTACAATATATAATTAGGACATGTTTTCTATTACTGAATTACGGCTTTAAACAGAATGCTTAATGCTGTTATAGTCCCGGGCTTCACTCTCCAGTCAAAGCAAAGCAAATACTTCTGACACATTACTGTCGTTACCACTGTAGAATCAGAATCACAAGTCATATCAGAACATCTAATTTCATAATTGCCTCCAGCCCCATGCTATTTGAAAGTGCTTATGAGCATTTTTTTTGAAACATGAATAATAGCAAGAAATTTAAAAGGAAAAACATGTGGAAGATGAAAATGATCCCCTTTCCTAGGCTGTCTTGACTTCTGGTGTTTTTAAATAAAATGTACTTTTAATATAGCACAATTTTAAAACCTAACTACAAATTTACTGTAATGTAGCTCTTCCTAACTATAATATCAAAATTTAGAGTAACATAAAAGTGAAAAAAAAACCAAGCAAACAAAAAAGAGCTTCACTTTAAGGCAGTATAGTTCAACATCTATTTTAAATACTGCTAGTGCGGCACACCATGTGACTGTGGGCCTGTCAGCCATGGCTTTTCTACTCTGAGATGATACACTTTTCTTCGTACATTCTCCATTTTAATTATGACTTATACTTTCAGCCCTCTGGATCTTCTGATCCATCTGTGCTGCAGACCCTCAAATATTCTGGTTTTGTTTGCTTTTAAATCTTCCCTTTATATTGTGTTTCTTCATGGTCCGTTTAAAATTTAAAGACTATCAGTGATGTTTTTGGGGGCAGTCTTTCTTCAATGATCACATGACTGCATGATGCTTGTGCTAAATGGCCATGTGGCCACGTCCTATGACCATGTTCTTCCATTTTCTTCTCTATTAACTGCTCTTATCTCGGTCCTGTTTTTTTTTTTTTTTTCCTTTACATTTAGTCCATTTTTTTTTTTAAATTTAGTAGGAACCTAGTTTCTCTGTGTGAAAAGAACAGACTGTAATGTTAGGCTCGATACATGTTCATAGCTTCCAAAGATTTCTTTTCTTAATTGGGAATATACCCTAATACAGCTTTAGTTTAGTATGGGTGAGAGGATGCGTTAACCTCCTTAAAGGCCTGGGAGAAAGAGAGAGAGAGAGAGAGAGAGAGGGAGGGAGAGAGAGAGAGAGAGAGAGAGAGAGAGAGAGAGAGAGAGAGAGAGAGAGAGAGAGAGAGAGGGAGAGGGAGAGAGAGGGAGAGGACTTCACATGGAAAGTAATGTTAGAGCTCACATAACTTTAGAAGGGACTTCGGAAATCTAGGATTTTCTGGAGTGTTGATGACAGAAACCAGACCTTTGACTGTTTAAAAAGATTCCTAAACTTTTTTTCTTGCTTTCTGCCTTAGCTGTTTTGCCTCTGGTTTTTTGTGATAATGAAATCACAGTCTTAAGCTTCTATGTTTATTTTAATAGAAAAATATCAGAAAAAATTCAAAAGGTCTACCACATTGGTATGTCCATCGCTGCTGTACTTGCTGTGGCCAGAGAATGTGGATAGAGGTCTTTGGTTTCACTTAGTAGTACTCTGGAACCTGGGAGCAGTAAGAGCCTTAGGACAAAACAGGAGCCTACGGCAGGGTTCAGGGGGACTTGGGAGCAGTAAGAGCCTTAGGACAAGACAGGAGCCTACGGTAGGGTTCAGGGGCAAAGGTGAGAATCAATAGGGCAAGAGCAACAGCAACACTCAGAAACAGCAAGTGGGGGCTTGGAGAGATGGCTCAGCAGTTAAGAGCCCTGGTTGCTCCTCCAGCTCAATTCTCAGCACCCAGATGGAAGTTCACAGCTGCCTATAGCTCCTGTTTCAGAGAATATGGTACCCTCAAACAGATATGCATGCAGGCAAAACACTGATAAGATAAAAAGACATGAGTTTTTAAAAACCTGGTTTGTAAATAGGTTATAATCTATAAATAAATAGAGACAGCAAATGTTTCAGTGGTAGAAGAATGCACGAGGGGATGTGGCTGCAGTGAGTAGGAAAGATACAGCTCCCAGGGAACTAAGCAGCCAACCCAGTCCCTGATGCCTGGAAGCAACACAGTGCATTGTGTGCTGTCTCAGCCTGAACTATATGCAAAATGTAAGATTCAAATGATAATTCTTACTATGTGATAAATTAGTGAAAATTGTTTATATTCTTTGTGATTTTTATCCTCCAGATCCAAGAATAATAGACAAAAGGCTGATGAAAAATCAAAGGCAACAGAGTCAACTGATTTCCTTAAAATTCTTAGTTGCTACAGACAATGTTGCTTTCTGAAACCTTATATATTTAGCTTTCAATGAATACCATGCATTTCCTTTGTATTAAGCAGATAAACTTTTTTTTTTTTTTTGAAATGGGCATGATACTTGGAAATGGTACAACACAGAGAGATGAAGAAACTCTACTATCCAGAATCAAATCTTGTTTTTAATTTAGGCATATCAAGTGTATGATTATGCTTTGCTCCTGAGCATTTACTTACTTAAGTGAATCTAGTATTTTCCAAAAGATTTTAATGTGACAATCTGAAGTCACAATTGAAATAGTGGACAGACATTATTCGTAGTAAATATAGCACAAATATGCAAATGATACACACAGCGTTGCTATGTGGCCATATACATTTTCACAGACAAGTCACATCACATAACTAGTACCCCCCCACACAAGAATGAGATCATGATTCTCCATGGAGTGTTTAAGGAATATGATGGAGTTTGGTTCTGGGTTTTGAGATTAATACCAGACGTGAAGAGAGACTATGGGTGGCTGCTGAGGTGTTTAAGGTGATGGGGAAGGAAGTATGGAGGAGATGCACAGACAATGAAGGAAAAATAATTAATATGTGAATCTTAAATAACTTTGTGGAGAAATAAGGGGTAATTTTCTATAGAGCCTGAAAGTATTTTAATAGAGAGTTTAGTATGTCTATAATATAGGCTTATTAATAAAGTTTGAAAAATATAATGCTTTAGAATTCTAATGTGAGAAAAATGGTCAAAAGAATCTATTCTTTGCTTAGACAAAAGGAATTATTCTGAGAGGAAGCTTCGGGATGGCTACACCTGAGACACATTCACTTGTAAGACACAGTCACCAGACCTTACGGCTCTTCAATGCACATTACATGATTAATTTCTTTCTCCCCACTACATTATAAACACTAAGAACACTCTATCAGTCATCTGGTTGATTTCATGGGGTGATGAGGATAGAAGCTCAGCAGATGCTGTGACCTTTGCTCTGAGAAGACTGGGGGTTAAGCAGTGCTTTGTGGGCACCTGTCTTCTTATTTAAAGCTCCCTGAGATCAGGGAAGTGATTGGTCTCTGGCTACTCCCTGGCTTGTAAGTACTTGTGAGTCCCAAGGGCATGATGTCATATGTACAAGGCTGGGGAGCAGGAGAGGAAACACACACACAGAAAGAGAGAGAGAAAGAGAGAGAGAGAGAAAGAGAGAGAGAGAGAGAGAGACAGAGACAGACAGAGACAGACAGAGACAGACAGAGACAGACAGAGAGAGAGAGACAGAGACAGAGAGACAGAGACAGAAGGACAGAGAGACAGAGAGACAGAGAGACAGAGACAGACAGAGACAGACAGAGACAGACAGAGACAGACAGAGACAGAGACAGACAGAGACAGAGAAGAACCATTAAGTGAGCTTGGTTGAATACTCTATTCTCCTGTGGCTACAAATGTTTTCTGAGATTTGGTGCACTTTACCTCATCTCCAAAATGTTTCTAAATCTTAAGAGTATCCTTTTTAAAAATTCCTTGAATATGATACACTGACACGTTCAGTCAGCAGCTCAGTAGGGAATTTGGTTTGATTGAGTTTTGTTTTGTTTTAGTCTGTGTCCAACCAATTCTGGATTAAAGCATCTCATTCCCCAACATGTTTCTGAATCAAGAGACTGTAGTGGTCAGGGTCAGGACTATTTGGAATTATTCTAAATGACCAAATAAACCATGCCTGCCTCTTTATAAGTAAATCTCTAGTGGATGTATTAAGAAAAGTGATGTGTGTTATTAACTTAGGGTCACACTTAGTGTTCACAAGCCTCAACTATTGCTTATCATCACCACATGTGAGATATTACAAGATTCACAAACCAACAACAGTTCAAGTATCTCTATAGTGAGTTGGTGCAGACATGTTTTAGACACATGAAGTCTCACCCTGGCAACAGTTGAGCACTATTTTTAAACTTTTCTTAAATACTGCATGCCTGTGCAGTCATTCCCTGTGTGGCTTCAATCTTAGGAAGCATGGCTGTGACTAGGGCTTTTATGGCATGCTGTAGGAATGATTTCCCAAAAGAGAAGAGAGAGAAAGAAATATTCATTAAACTTCAAAGAGGTGCCAGTTGTTTCCCCATCTTAACCGTTCTTCATCTTTGCTAGTTCCACTGTTGGTTTTCAGTTGAAAAGTGTCGAGGTGAAAGGATTAAATTTAGTATTGGCCCCATACATAGCAGACAAACTAGAATTATCTTTTCTTCTTATTGGTATAGACCGAAACACATGATTAGACTGGGATTAAAGGGTAGTTTTCTTTTCTCTTGCTTTCTGTATGACAGCTTATAATTTGTATGATACAACTCCTATGAAATGCTGTTTAATAATGGGAAGTTTGTACCATTTTAAGGTTTTAATACATTAGTCCATTAAAATCGGCTTTCAAAAATTATATGTATGTATGCACATGGTACAATTTACATGTTAATAACTTCACCTATACATAAGATGTATATTTATGTAATATAATGTGTGGTTTAGAAATGTAATGTATATACATATACAGTATATACTATAATACCAAAGTGTGGTATATTTGGCTTTTACAGATATGCATATCACATGCTCAGTCTATCCACAAAGTCTGAGAACAGACCCTTAAAATAACTTTATGGAATATTTTGTTTCAAAATATGCATGTTAAAAGCCTTAAAAATCTAGAGGGCAATTATGCTTATGCTAATTCTAAGGGCTGCTTCATGAGACGTGGCTACAAATGTACATTGCTTCCAGCAAGTAGCTCGCTGCTAACTGCCTACTCATAACATTAGGAATATGAAGTCTTTCTGTTAGAAAACCTCTGAATACACTTAAAACTATAATCAAATAGAGCAAGAACCAGCACCATTTCGAGATGCTTAAGGCTTAAGCCGTAACGGTACAGCATGCTAGTGATGCCAACAGTTCATATGGCCTGATCCTTTACCTCTCGGTGGGGTTCCTCTGCTATGGGCAGGAGCAAAAGCACATCCCAGTCTAATCCACAGACAGAACTTACATGTGTACTTCACAACAAATGTACTTTGCCATGAGGCACTATCCTTAACGGATTGGAACCAATATTAGTTGCTCATCAGTTCTTAACTCAAAATTTATGGAAAATGTTGGCCCACCTACTTTAAAGGTTTTTATTTCTCTTTAAATGATACCCAGAGGATTCACCTTAGATGACACATTATGTGGTATTGTACCTGCTTAACATTTGTTTTCTCTTGCTGTTCTTTCTTGGGTCCCTTTGACGTCCTTGAGGTTCTTCCATGTGCTAAGGTTTTCATCCACTATCCCTTCCCAGTGGAGTGCATGTATGGAATATCTGTTGATAAGGACCCATTTCACAGCAACAGGAGCCTTTGCTTCACCTAGATTATTAATGAAGTGGCATTTAATTGAATAGATGAAATACTATCTTCTCCAAAACAATCAGAAGTTACTTTCATTGTTTTATTTTCCTTTGAGATTGTTCACCCGCCTAAAGGCAGATTAAAAGGACTTCTTTTCTTCGGCAGAGATTCATGTCTATAGGAGTGCATTGGGAAAATATAATAGTGATTTTTATTTAATTGAGGTATCTGAATATGTAGAAATATATTCAGAAGCATGTTTCTTTATTAATAAATGTAACAGAACGAGTAGAATTATTGATGTAGGGAGAACATTTTAGTAACATAAGGAAATCTATTCTGGAGATCTTCATGTGAGATCTGGACATTCTTTCTCGTAGCAATGATGGTAAAATGATGGTGTTGTTATGATAAAGCTGTTCAAAAGACTTTAGATTCCATCAAAATTTCTTTGCATCACTTCTTTGTCTTCCAGTGTACTCTGCATGTTTTTCATATGTAAGTCCTAGAGAAATTTTACTTAACTTTTTTAGCATCAGTATATTGCCTTCATTGTAAAGTTCTATTAGAAGCAACCAAACAGAGGTAAGATTTTACGTGGTTCTGAGCAGATATTCAGGAGCAGACTTTATTACAAAATCATCTTTTATTTGCTGATATTATGATACTGAGACAAATTTCTTCACCAACAAAATAAAGATATGGGCAAAACTTTCAGTATAAAAGGAGATAAAATGGCTTAATGAGGTAGTGACATTTAAGCATGGTTTTGACATATATTGTCAGTTGTGGGTTTTCTTGCTTTCATATGAGTTGCTGTCAAGGGTAAGCACATAACTGAGTGGTAGAATTCCCATGCTGAATTTGCTTTTTAAAACTGCATACCCCAAGAATTCCTCTTAACAAGAGAAGGGCACTTCTTAGAGCATGATTTAATTGGATTTTTCACGAGTTACAGAGATGGAGTAGATAGCCTTGCGCACAGTCTGAGTGACTATGGTAGGAGAAAGAGGGAGCTCCAGCTTCAGAGATTAAGGATTTGATGGAGGGTTTGAGGAAGATCTCAGCAGTGAGAGAAGGAAATGTCATGGAAGGAAGCAGGAGCTTAAAGATAAAAACTTGAAGATATATTATGCTCATTATTTTTGATGGATTTTACTATTAAATTCATTTGATGTAATGCCAGTCAATCTTGGTCCTAATTTTAATATTTGTCCATTAAAATATGAACTTGGATGTTATGGGACTTTGAGGAACAAAGAGACTTAAATATGGTCGTCATCCTTAGAGGCAAACTTTATAGTAGGGCTAGAGAATATAGCAGACATAAGAATTCAGAGTCAAAGCTGAAGAGAGACCAAGTTGCCATCCATATGCCAAACAGATTCTTAGAGTTTGGGGGAGAAATAAAAGATTTGTAATAGTACTTCATACAATCACTTCTTGAAAAGTGATGATCCAATGCAGTTGAAAGTTTGTGGCATCATTAATAAAGGAGACAATGGTCCCCAGATAAAACCAAGGGTATGTCATGAAGAAAACCTAGACACTTTATAGACATTATACTCATTATATACATATATCTATAAATATATACAATACACATACTTTATAGACTCATTATATATATAATATTTAGATATATTTGTTCCAAACACACTTAGGTATTATATTTATATATTTATTTATAGCATCTATTTGTACTTACTTTGGAACTTTCAAGGTCTGTCTTCAAAATTCTAACCACTCTTTGATGTTATCAAGCACTTGTGTGTAGTTCTAACTGCCTTAAGTGACCTGAAACAGATTGCTGAAGGAAAATATACCTGCTATGAGTTCTATAATTAGTCATATTTTTCAAGTATCAATTTCCCCCTAATGAATATAGTTAGTTACATTAGAATCTCTGAAAATATTACATATTTACTTGTGTTTGTGTTGGAACTTTTTTTCTTGGCCTGTAACATATGCAGAATAATTAATCTGCTTGACTGAAGCAGAAGTTAAATGAGTTTGCTGACTTCTTGAATTCTCTATGGAAATTACTAGCCTTGGTTGACACTTCCTAATACTGATCACTCTTCAGAGACAAAAATCAATGACATAGCCCAGTAGGATTATTCTTAAAATGCACTCTAAAAATAAGTACATAAACATCTGAGCCCTTGCCCAGTCCTTCCTTTTCATGGATTGCAAGAGAGATGCCAGAGAATCATTATCTCTTTCCTGTTCTCAGAACAGAGCTCACATATTGAATACCTGAGTGACAAGCAATCTGGCCTATCCATATGACCATATTGTTTCCATCCCCTAATTAGCCTGGTCCTCACTGTGCTGATGAGGAGACAGATGCATGAAGCAGCAAATTGCCTTCTTCTCGCCTCTGAACAACGAAAAAAGACACAGCATTTAATTGTCCCATTTGAACTTGGGCCATTCAAAGCAATAAAGTGGAAATATTCACGAAGGGAAGAGTGCTCTTTAAAAACATGTTTTCTTTTCATTTAAAACTCACTGCAGAATATTAAATCGAATTAATAGGAATTTTGGCAACTTCTGTAGGAGATGATCATTTCTTATTATAAGACAGACAACCATTTGGGTCATTAACTGACATGTAAATAAATTGAGATGAATGTACAGCGTTTGTGGTCCTGAGGGTGTACTGCATGCTTACCTCCATGCCTGCTTCTCAGTCAAATCAATTGTCATGGCTCCCTTTGTGTTTTTTATCTGATTGCTTTGGAGGTGCAATTCTGCAAAGCTATCAAAGTGGCAACAATCGCATATCAAAAACAAGGCTTGAGCTCCCAACAATGGCCAATCCAGCCGCTTGACAGACAAAGGTATCTCTAGTTTTGAATTTTGCCACCTAGTCAGAACTTTTAGATATTCTATTATTTTTATTCATGCTTTTGTGATTTTTTTTCAGTCCCTAGCATATTTCTAAATACTTGTGCTCAACTGTGACTTCCTGGACACTACCATTTAGAAAATTCGACTAGATGTCTTACATAGATCATTCAAATGAATCTTTATAATCCCACTATGATTGTGCCACTGCTATGATATCATTTTGTGGTTGAGGTAACTGGAGTCTAAGGAGTTAAAATATATAAGAGTTAATGTTCCAAAACAGTCTTGAAAGTACAGATGGAATCAGAAAAGAATTGAAATGAGGCTATCAAAGTTAAATATATATTTCTAAGGCATCACCTTTGGGTTTTTCTTCATGAAGAAGCAAGGGTTGCCGTGCATACATGTGTGAATGTAAAGAATATATGCAATATAATATCTGATGCCCAGGGAATGGAGGTGGGAAATTGTGCTGTCATCTGCAGGTAGTTGTGAGAGTTACTGACTGGTGTTAAAATATATATGACCCAAGTGGCATTTACACTGTAGAGTGTTGTGAGTTCTGTATCGCTTCTGTTAAGCTAGCAGCTGCTCAATAGATAATTGAGGGAGAACTCAGCACAAGCTAGATACTCACCCACTGTGGAATGCACATTGTGAGTCTTTGTCAAGACCAACCATACTTGCAGTTTCATTACACGAAGCATGAAGATCCATGAGTGAATACGTGCCCTGCAGTGAGGGTGGACTATTTTCACAGTAAGATATGTATATTTACAAAGTCTCAAAGTTTTCTGTTCCACATGTTCACAAAATCCACTGTTGGATGGTTGGAGGCAATCCAGGCAGATGGTGGAGTATGTGAAGGGCACACGCTGATGATTTGAGTTTGATACCTGAGTCCCACATACTGGAAAGAGAGAATCACTCTCATAATTTGTTCTGAGATGTCTACATATCATGGTGTGTGCTCCCCAATTAAATAAACACAGTTCTAATATTTTTTTTTTTTTTGGTTTTTTGAGACAGCAGTTCTAATAATTTTAAAATGATGTTATTCACTAGGGAAATTTGCTTTTTTCCAGGTCTACTGTTCATGTAAGATTAAGCAAACTCAAAACTTTCGATCTCCAGAATTTAAAAATATCTTTATTACTATTGTCAGCATCAACTATAAACTGAGCTAAGTGTGAAAAGAGAAAAATGTAATGACATACAATGAAAGACATTAGGGGTGTGTGTATGCGCACGCGCACATGTGTGTCTGTCTGTCTTCTAAGAAACGGAAATCCTGTTTGAATTGAAATCTGTAGAATCTAGAGAAAACTAATTGCTATGGCTGAAGTGTGTAAGTTTTAATCTAAAAGGCACTTATGATTTCTCCTGGGAGAATGGGACAGAGAAGGTGACGATCCAACTTCAAGGAATGAGGCAGAGAAGAAAGTGGTCGGACTGAGTGAGGCTTCAGAGGTGACTCTAGACAAAGAAGCCATTTGTATCTGTTTCAAATGCAGAGGTGATTAAAAAGTCAGTGATATTTTCTTTAACTGAAAACGAAGGTTGGATTTATTGTGGTCTGTACATACTAAGTCATTAGGCACATGGCAGGAGACCTGACTATACGTTTTCTATATATCATTGTTGGTTATGAAATAATTCCCACTCCTGTTTTTGTATGCTCGAATATTATGAGAAATGTAAACAAATGATTATAATATAGTGTTATAATTTAAATAATATTTACTTAAGGTGTTTTTATAGTTATATATAATGTAGCTTAATTATTCAGAGATGGTTTGATATGGGTAGTGACACCAGAGTTTAGTATTTAAGGATTTAATCAAGTGGGACACTTCTAGTGGTAAGAAAATCAGAAGATAGAAAACTTGATTTTATAATGTATTAAACCCTGTTATGTTTGAGAAAGGAAAAAAGGTCATGAGAGCCTGGACTATGAATTTTTTAAGAAAGTGTAAGATAATATGGATCTCATTATAGAAAAAAGTATTCATAATTTCAGTGTAAGGACAGAATAGAAGCATTAAAAAATTAGAGGCATGGTGTTTTTATGTAAGTCTATGGGTGCCCTGATGGGGGAAGCAGAAAGAAACTGGCTATGGGGACATGCAGGTGAAGCAAGGATTAAGAAGTTTCCCATGGCTTCCAGTTTCAGTGATTGCAGTGTCCTTGCAATCAGTAAAAACTAATGATAGCAGAGAGAGTGGCTGTGAGCAAACGGTCTGGCAGAATTTTTTTTACAGTATTTGTACAATAGTCCTCTTAGGAGTGATGGTACAAGAGTTAATTAAGAAAATGGAGGCACATGGAAGATCAGAAAGGTCCTCAGAGAGCCTGCTTCTTCAAAGCGTATTGCCCTCTCGGCTCAAGTGACCTTGACACAGGTTGTGACTTTGGTGGTCAAGAGCTACTTAGAAGGCATGAGGCTCATACTCCAAGAGCATCAGCAGAAGCTCTGCTAATACAGAACAAAGCACCGACGTAAGACCATAATCTATTCACTAACGTGTGACTTAGCTATCTCGAACGATATTGCTCTTTCAGATGTCCTATACTAATTTATATTTTCATTAGACAATAATATAATTGTAGTATAAATAAATAAAATTATTACCTATTTACCTATTTTTTTTTTTTTGCCACTAACCGGCGGCTCTAGAAATTTCTCTAATTTAATTCTTGTCTCTTCTGAGAATTAAGTGTAAATAAAGTCATCAATGAAATAATTTTATAATTTATAATTCTTAGACTGTTATATTGAATTTCATAAAAATGTAATTTTAAGGACTTTTTATAATTTAATTTTAATTGCAATTTTACAGTGCTTAACAAGGATTCCCTTTTTTTATATAAAAAGCAGGTTTATTATGAACCCTTTAACAAATATGGGGAAATCTCATTACACATATTATTTTCATGGTAGTAATAACCCTTCATAAATTTTAACAAATTAGCATTTTCAATGAATTTAAAAATACCATATATGTATTTAATTTATTGCGGTTAAACCTAGGGTCCCACACATTCCAGAAAAGGGCTTGGGTATGGAATAACAGCTTTGTTGTTTTTTTCAAACCCTGATCTTTGTAATTTCAATTTCTTGGGTGTTGATAATTATTGACCTATTCTACAAGGTAAAGACTACTAGGAAATCTTACAGACTATGAGAAAAATAAATGCTGATGACATTAAAATTACAATATTATTAAATGATAGTTTCATGTGTATGCCAAATTTAGTAGATTTTGTTCTGTTTCTAAAATGAATGTATTTAATTAATTTTTAAAATTAAAATTTATTTTTTTATCTAATTAGTGTACTCTTTCAATCACATACTTGTAGACTACTATACAATAATTATGCAGGTGTATACTATGTAGTTGTCAATGAAGGAAATACATATCTATGTCCTCAAATACAATTTCCTCATTTGAACAAGTTCAGAATCATATTTTTCTACTATTAAAGTATAAAACGTAGGTAATCATCATCTGTGTCCCACCTGCTGTGGACAGAATATTACAACTTATTAGTAGCTCCACAGAAAGGCCATAGCATTATTCTCAATTTACAAAGTAGTTGGTAGTTATTTAGTATTATGAATAAACACTGATTCTATCACTACATACATTATAATTAAATATAGTCTGTTATTAGTAACATTTGAAAAATAAAATTAATAATTATCAATTATATGTAGTATTACAATAGACTACATATTAGGCAATGTGAAATATCTCTTTTTGCTTGCCTTCTGAAGTTAATTAGCACATTTTCCTAGAATCATTGCCCAGAAATCGTGATGTAAAACAAATTTTCACTTTGTCAAAATGCATTTATGGATCTATTTTGAACTGCTGCCACAGTTTGGAAAATGGTTGGGAGTGCAAACCAGTTTTTATGTGCCAGTTTTGATGGAATTGGTAAGGTCTGCATTAGTCATCTTATTTCCTCACTAAATTTTCCCAAGCCTGTCAGAAAGATGAAATAACTTTAACAACAGAAAAATGATTCCAATCTTCAACATATATATTGCCATGGTTATGTTTAATAACAATAACATGTACAAAATCAGGACAACCAGAGGTGTCATCTGAAGTGTAGCCCTCTGTACTTGTATATTAATCTTACTTTATTTTATTGTTGGTATATTAATGTACAAATTGTAATGTGTATATTAATCTTAATTTATCCAGATTTTTCATTTCCTTCATATTAAACTAATTTCTTTCATAATAGTCTAAGTATGAAAAGTCATCAAAGAAATAAAAATACTTAGCAACAAATTATTTGAAAGAAAGCAATCTTATTTATCTCATAAAACTTCAATTCACTGACATAACTTATGATAATATAATAATATAAGTAAACTTCCTACTTACTCTCATTTAATCTCTTGATCTATAATATTCAAACTGTGGAGCTTCAGGCACATGCCATTGCTCCGTGAACCTAAATCAGAATTGAGAGGTACCGCTACTAATGTTGTACCAGTTTGATATTACATCATATATTTAAAAAGTACTACAGTGTGGAACTTTGAAACTAGAACGAACAACTGAATATATTCTGGTATGTACAGGCTAAAAAGTATTATTACTGCTATTTCTCGGTTTTCAATATCCCAGCATTTGTCTTTCTTAAAATCCACTAAAGGAAAGTGTTATGTTTTGACTTTTTTTATATTAATCAAGACATCTCAAATTATGTATTTAGTAATGTTATTTTCTATTTGTTAATAAGTGGTATGGTAATAAAACTAGAGAGTATAATCTTGTATATCTGGAGTTAAATGAGAAAGCTTTTTTTTTTTTTCGAGACAGGGTTTCTCTGTATAGCCCTGGCTGTCCTGGAACTCACTCTGTAGACCAGGCTGGCCTTGAACTCAGAAATCCGCCTGCCTCCCAAGTGCCAGGATTAAAGGCGTGAGCCACCACTGCCTGGAGAGAAAGTTTTGTTTTGTTTTGTTTTGTTTTGTTTTGTTTTGAAAAAGTATTTTTATTTGCACCACATGGAAAGTTGCTTATATTTTCTGAGTTTTGTTTTCATGACCATAAAGTGATATGGTAATATATATATTATTACATCAAATGTGTGATGTGACTACATATATATTCCATGGTATCTAAATTTTCTTTCTTCTATTCCTTTCATCTGTTAACAAGTTGGATTTAGAAAACATGCACATATACTTTATAATGCAATGTATTCATTTATAAAACCAACTTATTACTGGTAATCTTAAATATTAGTAATTCAATTAGAACAGATTGTTGGAGTCTTGTGACTTAGATGTTTAATAAATTGTAGCTTTAGTCTAAAACTCATACTTAGGTATTACACTTCTCACCATGTGCCTAATATAAGAAAATCATTTAAAAATGAAGGTAGGGATTGGTTCATGGTTATAGTGATCTCAGTCCAAGGTGTACACCTCCACTGCTTACAGTGTGGCAGGAAGCATCGTGTTAAGGTGGTAAAACACATGGAGGGGAAGAGAATGTACCGTTCAGTTCATGGTAGCCAGGAAGAGGGAGAAAAGGAAGGGGAAGGGAGAGGTCCAGAGAGAGAATAGAGCAAAAGAGAAGGGGCCTGAAGAAGGCATGGAGGAAGAGGATAAGGAGGAAGGTTTGAATCTTTCCTGTTCTCTTTTCCTGATGTAATATTGTTCGCACATGTAAATTTGTTTATATATATATAATATCATATATATAATATATATATATATATATATCACTTGTTAGATTCCACATGCCAGAGAGAACATGTCCTGTCATACCTTTCTAAGATTGTGTGGTATCACTTAACATTATATATACACTCTAAGCCCATCACTCTTCATGCACATTTTAACTTTAGTTTTCTTTACAGCTGGGTAGAATTCTATTGTATAAAATACACCTAAATTTCATTATCTATTTATCTGGTGATGGGCAACTAGGTTGCTTCTAACTCTTGGCTATCACGTTTAGGGCAGCCATAACCATGAGGAAGCCACTAAGATTATTATAATCTTTTAAACCTATTTTGTCCAACTTATTTTACTCATTTTGTTCACTATATTCCAGTTATTAAGCTGCTAAAGAACAGGGGCATTTGTGGGGTTTAAAGATACCTAAGGAAAAGGCAGTAGTTATTTCTTTTCCTGGACATCTATTTATGCTACTCACTGTGTGTGAGCTGTGGTCTCAGAGAGCCACTTCATTACACATACCCATAGCTGCCATTGTCCACCTCTGTATCCTCCAATTCCTATCATCTGGCAACTCTGCACCTCTTACACTTGAGCAATAGCATTACACATTTGTGATCACTGCTCATAGAATTAAAGAGAGAGGCACTTGTTGCAGATGTGGGCCACCCTCTCTTTAGCCACATCTGTAGAATAAGAAGAAAATGGTTTTCCAATGGAACACATGCTCTTCCAACCATGAGACGATAGTTGAATTGATGAAAGATCCATTCATGGACAAAACACTGTGGGATTGGTGCTTTTCCCTAAATGGGTTTATCTATACTTCTATGGAACAGAAAAAAATGGCTAAAAGCTGGTTATGCCTTGATCTAGTCAGGGTAGCAACAAATGATGAAATGACAGATGGGGTCTCTATAGCCAGGAGATGCGTAATTTATTTGTAGATATGTAATGAGTATAACTTAAAAATACAACCTATTGTGAACTTATTTTCTGTGGAAGGGTAAACTTATAATTGAATTGGTAAGAATTTGTATGTGTTAAAGTTTTGAAAAAGTTGCAAAGCTGTTTGTTTTAAATAACAATTATATATTATTAATGAGCATATCTAAATAAAATTGATGTTACATCTGGAAGCAATAGCAATGGGAATGTATTAGAAAGTGGAATCATCCTTCATGTGCAATAGTCAAGAGACTGATCCATTCATTGATAAACTGAAAGGAAACGATTAAACATGCACTATAAGACTGAATTGATTATAGGTGACATTGAGAGGTTGCAGGTTTGTTAAAAACATGTACAAAGCAGTATGTTAGTTTCTAACTAAGTAGTACTTTATATAACAAAAACAAAAACAACAAACAAAACAAAAATATCAAGCCAGAAAAATAACAACATAAGACAAAATAAAAAAATCAAACCAAAGCAAAAGAACAACAAGCAGCCAAACAAACAAATAAAAACAAAACAAAACAAAACAAAAACCCTTTAAAATGTTAGGGTCATCTCATGAATGATATCTCATGGATGGCTATAAGAGATTATTTACCTCTACAACCATTACGTACAGAAAGTAGTAAACAGGAAATGAGGGGCACTGGGAAGCTTGTGCTGCTGAGCAAGATGCTGTCCAAACATAGTATCTTTTTACAGCTGCTATGTTTTGATCTACAACCAATTCCCTTTCTCTAAAGTCATGGTTTCATTCAGAGTGATGATACTACATTTACAATAACTTAGGATAAACATACCACAAAGCAAGTGTATGGTAGATTGAAAAACGTAACTCCATTTCATTTGGCTCAAAGTATTTGTGCCACTCTTCTGACACCACTTTTTCGAGACAGGGTTTCTCTGTGTAGCCCCGGCCGTCCTGGAACTCACTCTGTAGACCAGGCTGGCCTCAAACTCAGAAATCCGCCTGCCTCTGCCCCCCAAGTGCTGGGATTAAAGGCATGCGCCACCACCGCCCACCACATTTTTAAAGGAGGCATTTGCAGGCACAAGTGCATGGTGCTTTCATCTGGGGAGGAGATGTTGGTATACTTTTTGATTCTCTCTCTCTCTCTCTCTCTCTCTCTCTCTCTCTCTCTC
>NW_022196896.1:95079918-95087009 GCF_008632895.1 Mastomys coucha | reverse complement strand
CCCCCCCCACACCCACCCACCCACCCACTCCCACCTCCCAGCCCAGGAACTCCCCTACACTGGGGCATCGAACCTTCATAGGACCAAGGGCCTCTACTCCCACTGATGCCTGACAAGGCCTTCCTCTGCTACATATGTGGCTGGAACCATAGATCTCTCCATGTGTACTCTTTGGTTGGTGGTTTAGTCCCTGAGAGCTCTGGGGGGTCTGGTTGGTTGATATTGTTGTTATTCCCATGAGGTTGCAAATCCCTTTCGCTCCTTCAGCTCCTTCAGTCAGTCCTTTCTCTAACTCCTCCATTGGGGACTCTGTGCTCAGCCCAATGGTTGGCTGTGAGCATCCTCCTCTGTATTTGTAAGGTACTGGCAGAGCCTCTCAAGAGGCTATATCAGGCTCCTGTCAGCAAGCAATTCTTGCTATCCACAGTAGTGTCTGGGTTTGGGGACTGTGTATGGATGGAAGGAAGACCAAAGGGTGGATACTTTGGTCCTTCTTAGAAGGGGGAATCAAATATCCACAGCAGGTATTACAGAAACAAAGTATAGAGCAGAGACTGAAGGAATGACCATCCAGAGACTGCCCCACCTGGGGATGTATTTGTCAGGCACTCACAAATACAAAGGTGGATGCTTGCAGCCAACCATTGGACTGAGCACAGGGTCCCCAATGGAGGAGATAGAGAAAGGACCCAAGAAGTTGAAGGGAGTTGCAGCCCCATAGGAGGGTCAACAATATGAACTAACTAGTACCCCCAGAGCTCCTAGGGACTAAACCACCAACCAAAGAGTACACATGGTGGGACCCATGGCTCCAGCTGCATATGTAGCAGAGGATGGCCTTGTCAGACATCAATGGGAGGAGAGGCCCTTGGTCCTGTGAAGGCTCTATGCATCAGTGTAGGGGAATACTGGGGCTAGGAAGCAGCAGTGGGTAGGTTGGTGAGCAGAGGGAGCGGGGAGGGAATAGGGGGTTTTCAGAGGAAAAACCAGGAAAGGGGATAACATTGGAAATGTAAATAAAGAAAATATCTAATAAAAACAGAACAAAGGTAAAAAAGAAAGTTCTTGTGATGAGAAACAGTTAAATATTGTTTTCTAATTGTCAGTAATGTGTGCCTTTTAGTGTGTATGTGTGTTACTGTGTGCAGATGACATATGCATATATGTGCATGATATTATAGTTAAAACAGATATGTACTTACAAGTGCATGTGATTGAATTACTATGTGACATTAGTTGTTGCTCAATAATTCAAAATTTGCAAATAAACTTTGCCGTGTGAACAAAAGTAAAAGCATTGAAATTCAGGAGTTACCAGACAGGCTCAGTGTTACTCCCATATTTAAATGTGGAAGTATCAGTTTTAGAAATACCCAAGTAAAATGAGCTAATAACTGATTACAGTCATTTAGTGGTGCAAGAACAATAGAAGCAAATCCAAAAAAATTCAAATGACTGTTACACTGAGACTTCCTAGAAAATTTTGGTCCTCATCCACAAAAGAGAAGAATCTAAGAGAGTCTGTATAAGATATCTTTTCATGTATTCATTTTTGAAAAAAAAAAGAACAACAGAAAGAAAACATATTTCTTAGGCATTCAGTATTTATAATATATGTATTTATCATTTGTAGAAATTCTGCTTAGAGATCTAACACAGAAATGGAAAGAAGTCCAGCATAACAATCTTCATTTTAATATAATAATTAAACTTTTCCATCGTACTAGCTAACATGATTGGATTTCATGAGAATAAGGCATATCGTTACTTTGAGAGTTCCTGGGTTTTCTGATACCTCTCATGTAAAACTAATCCTTGTTCAATCCTTCCAAGTGGGTAAGCAAAGGAGGCCTTTTTGCATTCCACCTCCAGAAGTGCTAGCTGATGATGGGCAAGTGTTCTGCATAGAGTGCATCCCTGGGTTAGGGCCACTGGGAAATTGTTGCCTATCAGGAAAGGTTTGCATGCCAATTACCCTTCCCCTTATTTCTCTGTTTAATATTTTGACAAGGTGATTAAGCTCAAAATTTAAATTTCTCAGTTGTTTTTGCATGTATCATAAATGGGATGGTAATTCTGCATTACGAAACACAGGCCAATTAATCACCTTTTGAACTGAGTCATGCAGCTAATTGAATGAAACTATCTAGGGACACACACAAAATAATTAGTTTGTGCCTCTTAGGCTGTCAGTATCAGGGTATTTATTATAACATTTCAGTTTTCTGCATGCGAGAACATTAATGCAGAATAATACTTTCAGCCTTACGTCTTTTCTTCATGAATGAATGAGTCCATTTGTGTGTGAAGTTTAACACCTTTAATGTAATTTGGATATTCTGTGGCAGATGAAATAAACTTACCATTCAGAATCAGATGAACACAATAATTCTGAGATTGGTGTGTGGGCCAGATATGTGTGTAGATGTGTGTATCTGTGTTTTTACAAATATTTACATATTTTAATTATCTACAGAAACTGACTTATGACATAAAGCATGACACTTGTAATGGATGATAGTCTGCAAGATGCACATAATTTCTTTGTCCACCTGCTACCCTTTGAATGCATGTGATGTAGCTGTGCTACATAGTGAGTTCAGAAATGAGCTAGGGTGTTCCTCCTCTTTGAGAAGCTGGGAGGGTAGAAAGGAACTGGGAAAAGTTTGGAGACTGGAAATCATGACCAGAAATTGTTTTATGAACAAAAACTACTTTTCTTTTAAAAATTATACCCATTTTACCCCCTTTCATTAACCATACGCTCTTTTCTCAGACTGTTTAATCTGAATACAGTTTCTCCTCCGTCTAATCCAACCTGTCCCTCTTCTCCTCCTCTCCCACTTTGATCCACTCTCTGCCTCTCATTAGAAAGAACAGGCTTCTAATGACAACAAAGAATTAGGAAATAAAATGTAGTTAAGATGAAATAAAATCCATCATATTGACATTGGACAAGCCAAGCCAACAGAAAAATAGAAGATTAAGAAAGCCAATTATCTACATATTCAGGCGTCCCCTATGCATCCTAAACTGAAAGCTATAGTATTTTCTTAGAGGACCTGGTGCAGACCCATGGTGTATCTCTGGGCTTGCTGCTTCAGTCTCTGTGTGTTCATAGGAGCTTTGCTCAGTTGTGTTAGATGGTCTTGTTCTCCTGGTGAACTTTGATCCCTCTGTATCCCCCATACTTTCTGTTTCCTCTTCCAAGGGGTTCCTTGAGGTTTTAAGGAGCAGTTTTGGTGAAAGCATAAATAAAAAATAAAAATGTTTTCCATAATAAAGAAGTTTCTCTTTTCTATTCCTGTTACTGACTCCTTTGGTCAGCAAGGTGTTAGTTCTCACTCTCATCATCCCTCAAGAATGCCCTCAGGTTCCCACGCTTAGCTTTTCTTCCCCCATTATCCCTCTTAACTTCCACTGCTTTATTTATTTGGTTTGGGCTCTAATCAATTTCTAACTGGAACTACTACAGTAGTCCATTGATTACACACTGGTAGATTTTAACAGCAGATCCCATACTCTTTTATTTTTTAACTTAAAAACATATTTTACTTTCTGTGCGTGATTATTTTACCAGTATGTATACCACATGAAGTGCCCATACAGGCCAGAGTGTTGGATACCCTGGAACACACTGTTGTGACTCCGCATGTGGGTACTATGAATGAAACCCACATCCTGTGGAAGAGTACCCAGTGGTGTTATCCACAGAGCAATCCATGCAGCCATCCTACACTGTTCCTGAATGATATTTTTTTTTCTGTACTGATATGATTGTATGAGTCTTTATTAAAAGTTGCAATTCCTAGATACTCAAATTCAAATGTGTGGACATGGCTTACCTGGTCCTTTATAAGTTCTCATCCTTCATATCATGATTTTTTTGTTCACATTTCTATACAAGATTAATTTCTTATACTTTTATTTCACTGTGCATATTAATGGGACACATACTACTTTGCTAAATGCATGCATAGTGGATTGATGAGAGCCATGTCCCCTTTGTTCTTTTCTTAACACCAGATTCATAACCTTTTTGTCTTCTGCACATGAGAGAGAATCGTGACAGTTTTTCTATTCTTTATCTGTCTTAATTAAAATGCATTGTCTCTGAATTCCATATACATTCCTCCTTTTGGTTCCATAATATTCTATTATTTATGGATGTTATATCCATTGATAGATTTTATGGCCACCCAGAAAAACATTGATTTCTTTGGCATGATGAGTGCATTTTCTCTGGGTGGGATGGCTGAATTGTATGAGATATTTTTTAACTTTTTTTGAGAAACAGCAATATATTTCTTTGTATTGGATATATTCATTTACACCTCTACCAGGTTTTTGTCCATTCAACTTTAAATGTTGCCATATTGGATTAGTTAGGTTTTATATAAGAACATACATACCATCTTGTCTGTAAACCTTTCTGCCTGAATATTCTTTTCTGTTGCTCTTCATAAGATATGGCTACATATCTCACATGATATCTCCACATATATCCAAAAACCCAACTGAAGAGAACTTTCTTACCATTAGCTTTTCCAGTTTCTCTCTTTTTTTAAAGGGAATTGTTTTTTTTTTTTCATTTGCCATTTTATGCAATTTTGAAGAGATATTGTCATTAATTGTGATCTTTCTCCCTTTTCACAATTATCCTTCTAATGTTTTCTATTCTATTTTTTATGTGGTTTAGCAAATATCTCTGCATATGACATATAGTAGGTACCCAGAAATATGTGTTAAAATTAATCATTTTGGATATCTGACTCAGTATCATACTTTTCTAACATTCTTGAGGCTGAATCAGATGCTCAGCAATGTGTGAAGTGGCTGTTTTGATTAACATCTCTAATATTAGTGATAGCAAGGCTGAGCAATTAGAAGTTTCAAGACACCCCAGGTAGGGCTGTAAGTTCTAGACCAACCAGAGCTACATAAGTGAGCAAAGGAGGAACAATGGCTGGTTATATTATAATTTAAAAGAGAAGATAGCTTGCTAGCTTGTTGGTATGTTGTATATAAACAATTATATTATTGGTAAACTTGAGTGATAAACTTACACAATAAAATTGGAGAGTTTTGAGAGAAAGTGAACACTGTTACTACTTTATTTCTAAACTAAATGTCCTTATTGTTAGGGTTGCTAATTAAAAGTTTTACAATTTTAAAATAATTTTATGTTTGGATATTTACTTATGTATCCAGTTGTAATTTATACTCTTCACTGGTTAAATATCTTATTCAGTTCAAAAAGTTATAGCAAATAAAAACGGAATTCAAGGAGAAAATTGAGGGGTCTAAAAAGCTGTTGGATGAATTTTAATATGGTTGTTAAAAATAAAGGTTTTAGAAATAATTAAACCAAATTATGCTAATGAAGTGTGAGGTAATGATTTAATGGTATTAATCCTGAGAATGGCATAAGACATTCAGCAGGGACACCGTTAAAATGAAATAGAATCACCACTGGGTATTGCTTGGGATATCCTTTTCTGAAGGAGGCTCTGATGGTAGCTTGTCAGGGAAGACCAAGACAGAGAATATTCCAGAATGATGGAGTTACAGTTACCTAAAAGACAATGTGGACAATTACCTAGAATGATGGAGTTACAGTTACCTAAAAGACAATGTGGACAATTACCCAGAGAAGGATTGAACTGTATACATGAAGGTCAGAAAAACTAGGCAAAAATATCTAGTGATTATAAAATTGAAATCTGAAGAATTTTTTGGATTCTCCCTATTCTGTAGGTTGAAAATACTTTATCTATCTATCTATATATCTATCTATCTATCTATCTATCTATCTATCTATCTATCTATCTATCTATCTATCTATCTATCTATCCATGCACTGTCATAAGTGAAGAAAATAGCAATAGGATACCTTCTCTCTCCTTTACCTAAGATAGTAAATAAATTCAGGGATGACTTCCACACGTGTCTGAAAATATTCATTTTTACGGTGAGTCATTAGAGGTTACTAGAATATTTTCAGTGCACCCTTCCTATTTCCCTACCCAAAGATGACTGAATGAAATTCATGATCTGTCCCTGTGACAGGTCTTTTGGAATGCCTGTGAATTGTAAATATGATAGCACATGAAGTAGGCATACTTAGGAGTATAAAAATGAAAGCTTGGCTTAAGTATAATAAACATGAAAAATACAGGATACTTTGCTTCAGGGGAAAGGGGCCGTTGTGTATTGTTTGTGTCTACTAGGGAAAATAAAATTTAAGTTTTCTACTTGTTCACATGCTATAGAATCCAGTACCGATGATGACTTTTTTGACAGAAGATATCTACTCACATGTCCTGACAGATTTTAAATGAAAACTCCCTCTCTTTAAGGCTCTGAAACAAAACAGCATCTTAAATATGAAGGATGCTGTGGTTTTCATTATTTTAATTATGAGTTAGTTTTGCATTAAAAGAATCTCATGGCAGAATATTTGTTTCTTAACCTTCATGATTAATCAGTCCAATTTTTTAATGAGAAGATAAATTATGAGAGGAGTAGCACGATATTTATAAACAGCCGACTCAGTCCTTTTACACTTAAGAACAATCAGATGAGTGTGCAGTTCACTAACAATTAATCAGTGCACGCTGATTTCTATTTCTTCTCCCTGTACTTTGTCTTATACTTTATTCCCCCCTCACTTTGAGTTCTCCACAAATGGCTTACATTCATTTATAGCTCCCATGACAGACAACTATAAGGCAGTCTGCTTATAGCGATTTTTAAACGTCATGTATAGAGGTTGTTCTCAATGTGTATGTTATTGTCCTTCTTTTATCACAGGGTCATCCTGCACTAAGTACTTAGGAGAATTCTTCTGAAGCCATTACTTGAAGTTACAATTTTCTCTCATTGCAAAATGGAGCTCTGTAAAACCATGTTTAATTTAAACAATAATGCGCTAGAGAAATGAATGCTACACTCCGGTTGATAAAACATTATTTCCATAGGATTGTTCTAGATAGTTCTGTTTCCACTTGTTTTTCTTTGCTTTGCTTTCTTTTTTTCTTTCCTCCTCCTGCTCCTCCTCCTCCACCTCCTCCTCCTCCTCCTCTTCCTCC
>NW_022196896.1:95051977-95079908 GCF_008632895.1 Mastomys coucha | reverse complement strand
CTCCTCCTCCTCCTCCTCCTCCTCCTCCTCCTCCTTCTTCTTCTTCTTCTTCTTCTTCATTTTTTTTCAATTCTCATTCAAGGATGACTTAAACCCGAGTTTTAAAACAACAGAGAAAGGTGACTTAGAGAAACATATTAAATATAGTTGAGGCCAAGGTTGATGCTTTTTATTTCCCCTTTCAGAGCTGGCACCCAGAGTGATCCCTCAGGCATCAGATATGTTCAATAAACATTTGGTAAATACAGGAGTAAAGAAGCATTATGTTTTCAACAGTACATTGCTTCATATTAGGTTTTTTCTTACATGACAAAATGGAAAATTTACTCTCTGCTGCTTTGTAATTTTGCTTTCTGAAATGGCTACATTACTTGCTCACATTTTGGCTGAAAAAAAATACACAAGTTGAAATTCTATCTATGGCATAACATTTTCTTTCTTTGCTATGGTATAATCTTTTTTTCATAGTTTGTCTTTCGTTCCTCTCTGTCAGTGATATTGGTAGTTAATTAGTAGATAGCATTTTTATTTTTTGGTGAATGGATTGGAAAGGATAAAAGTGAATGTTTCTGTTCTCATTTAGTTTTTAACTTGGCTGCAGTTCATACTCAACGTTTATGTACTGGTGATAACTACAGTGGACACTGCTGAATGGAATGGTTTCACAAATCCAAAAGATGTATAAAATTCCCAATAAGAGCTGAATGATGGGAACAACACATCTTTGGAAGCAATGTTTGCTGAGGGAAACTCACTGAAGACAACTGAACTTCTGAAGAGGTTAAATAGGAATAAGAGTATATTCTCATTCACATAAACATAATAGGGTCACAATGGCAGAAATGGCAGCATCTTCCCTTAAGTTATGATTTAGCCTCAAATGATGAGTGATCAAGAATTGCCCTAGTGTATTTTACTTGGATCACATTCACCTATGCAATGGGTACTACACTTTATTGACATAATATTGCATTTTTCATATTTTTACGATGTGCATTACATTTTTTTCTTTCTACAATGAATGCTGAGAAAATGATTCCGTTCCTAGAGAGTCATAACATAAGAACAGAGTAAGTCAGAGAGCTGCGACTCAATGCAAATCTTAAGAATTGAGCTTGACTGCTTTATTTGTTGACATGGAAACAGACCTGGAGAGTGGAATGACTTGCTAAGGACGGTTAGTATGCCTTTCACAGTAGCTGATTATGTTGCTGCCCCATTCTCTCCTCTATGACTAATGCAGGAGACACGGATCTTAACACATTGTCGTTATATCTATTAGAAGTGGGAATTACATTAATGAAGATTTCTCATGAAAGGCTCATGAGCTCATTAAGCTATCTTAATAAGAGATAAAATATTATTTACTGTTGACAATTTTCAACTCCCCACAGAAACTCACAAATCAAAAGTTTTTTTTTCTTTTATATTTATACAGATTCTAACAGTGCCTGTGGTTTATCCACAAATTCTTTGAAATCTATTAGTGCAGAGGGGAAAACCCTCAGATAATAAGTGGCTATTCACATTGACACCTTCTCAGTAAGTATTCATGGGATCACTCTGTCTGACAACTTGTTTGGAGTTGTGTGAAAGACAAAAAGTCTTAAATTTATCTGTCTCCTCAGTAGAAAAGAAGAGAAATTGTTCCCTCCTGATTTTCACCGTAGTAAAATCATAGAAGTTAAAGAATACAGTATTAAATCTAAGGGCAGAGAGAGGGTTTGGCTTCATTTTAATGTGTTTTTGGAAAAAAATATTAAAAAAATGGTTTCCTGAATAATTTGCCCTAATTTGGTAAAACTGATCTTAAATGTCCTACACATTTAAAAAAAATATATAACCCCACATTTACATTCCTTGATTGCTCCAGGCAATGTTTATATGCATTTCTTTGATAAGTACATTTTATTCATTGAAATAACCCAAACAGCATCAGTGATATAATAACTGTAAGGAAGTAATAAAATCTGGTCCAAACTTGCCTCTCCTAGAGATGACAAATTACTTATCAGAAAGCTCCCCCAAAAAAACCTAAAAATAAATATAGCTAATTGTGCAATGAGACCTAGTTGAAGACTTGATGTGCCAGGAGAGGGGGATACCCAAGGGGCCCACACACATTCAGAGACAAAAAGGAGGGGAGGGGGAGGGTTGTGGGAGGGGGTGACTGGGAGGAGGACAGAGAGCTGGATGCAAAGTGAATAAGAATATACCTAGTTGTTTAGTTTGGACACATAACATTCTTCTAAAATATTTGTAATTCTCTGAGCATTTCATACATTATGTTTTTATCATAATCTCTCTACTCTCTGGCAACTTCTACCTGATTCAACTTTGTGTTCTCATAAAACAAAAAACCGAAGCAACACCCTCTGAAACACAGTATAACTTATGCCGTGTGTGGCCATGCACTGGAGCATGTTCAACCTCCCAGAGGCCACACCATTAAAGGACACTGATCCTTTATTTCCCAGAAGCTATGTGTGGGACTTCATGACCAGCTTCCTCCGCCATGATGAAATTTTGTCTAGCTTAAAACAGTGCAGGTTTTATTTATAACACAGTTTCAGAGTTGGTGTCTTTGTGAGGGAACATATCAGAGGAAGATATAGAAACTAACAGCTGTAGAGTTCGAAACTTGATATTTTAATACCAGTGACCTTTTCAGTACACCGTAGCCTTTACAGTAGATTTTAGTCCTCTAGTCAGATGAATATAAATCCTACTTCTTTTTATTATCTGTCAGTTTCTCTCTTTCTCTCTTTCTCCCTCTCTTTTCTCTTTCTCTCATCCATTCTTATATCTACTTTTGCAGAGTTAGGGATGGATCCCAGGGCCTTGTACATGCTTGGCAATCACAGGATCATGTCACTGTCCCATCATTTCTGTTATCTGTTTGGGAATACTTATCTCCAATTATTTGAAGACTGGGAGTGTGAACACATGCTTTCTTTTATCGTCTTAGACTCTCATGCTTTTTCCAATAATTAAAAATGTAATTTAGAAATATTTACTGTCAGAAATGATATTGCATTAAAAATAAATTTGTAGCGGTGTCTGATATATTTCTTGGGTAAAATGAATTAGTATTTGTCCTGGAAATGAGGGTTAGTATCTTTAAAAATTGTGTCTATTGTTTTATTATATTCAGTACTTGGATATGTGTGACAGAAAACATTTGATGTAGCAAATTGTTGCAAACCTATGGCATGTTTCACACTGTAATATTATGTATATATACATATAATGTATATATATTGCATTATAAATAATTTTAAATGAACCATTGAAGTATTCTATAATGCCATCATACCCTTATCTATTCAATTAAATATTCACATTTAATTTCTCCATAGCGTCATGCCATGAATTCCTATAAAGACATCCTGAAGTATCGTTAAATTTTACTAACTTACAAATCAAATGAGAAAGATTCCTTTGCTTTTGGGTTTAGCTAACACTCACTCACATATCTGGGATATGTGTAGCACTTTGTAAATCATTTGTCATTTTCAAACTGCGATTATGTTTTTCCCTCCCCTGTACAAAGGCATCGGAGGCCGATCCTGTATTGTTGCTCATTTTAGTCGTTTCTAGGCTCATGGATATTTCTTTTTATTCTTTTTCAGAAGGCTGATTTTGTCACAGACCTTAAGTCTTTCTGGGTCTTGGAGAGTGTATGTGTGAACAAAACATACAAGGTCATTGAGACTGTATGATTAAAGCACCGTCCTGAATTATTCCTTCCCATCACCCTCCCCTTCATTCCACACATAGTTTCCTACCCTACCCTTGACATCTTTCCTCACCACTATCAAAAAGAGTTGATAGTAACTGCCCAGACAAACATCTGAAAAAGAAGTGGCTACACACAGCCCATGCAGTGCAGGAGAGAGGTGCCACACACAATCCCCCCCTTGTTCTGGTCTATTGTGCTCCATGCTTTCTCTTGGGATGCAACCTTCATTTCAACCCAGTCTCCCCTCACATGTAAATCCAGCAGGCTTTGTAGATATGAATAGCTGTGCCCTGTAGCAACTAGACGGAAATGAAAGGAATGCGTGCCTAAGTCTGAAGTATAGTATTCTGCTACATGGTTGAGGGTTAGCTCTGCTTAATTGTTGGAAAATATTGGGACATTATTTCAGACATTGAAGTTAATAAGTTTTTAATTTTGTAAAGTTCCTTAAATAAGTGATCTCTGGTTATACTTTAACTTCTTTGTGTAGCACGGTTGGGTTATTAAAACACCGTAGGAGATAAACTAGGCTTGTGTTAATTTTAATACCAAGTTAAACTTTATTAACTGAGGAGGAGAAAGAGAGAGAGAAAAAGCTGGTATATTGCCCAGTTTTCTAAACAAATGTAACACAGACTACATAGAAGTTTTAATAAATGTAAATAATGACATAGGAGATTAAAACACTCACACAATTGTGAAACTTACTAAAATTTGATTAGGGGAAACTATAAAATTAATTGTAATTTAAACTTATATTATCATTATATCAGAGGAGAAAGTTCTCAAAGTAAATACAATCTTAATTTTTATAAGAAAAAGGTGAATTGGATTGAATTTGCTTTCTTCTAAATATATTTTACATCTTACAGTGTATATTTTTGTCATAAATTACCCAAAGTGACGAGAGTTATTTGAAATTTTGACTCTTTCATCAGAATTTCAGATGTCAGGTGATATCTCTCATTTCTGGTGAAATAATTTTGCTAGTTGCATTTGGTTGACTAATGTATATTAAATTACATAATAGACAAATTAAACTTCTAAGATGAAATTAACCTGCATGTAAATCTCTGTCAAGATAATGCACAGTGATGATGCCTGTGTTTTGGCACAGTAAAGAGGCAATACCCATTCAGAAAGAAATCTGGATACGTGAGGGAGTTCCAGAAAAATGGGTTAAACTACACTCCTTAAAGAAATCCTTTTAGCTTCAGTAATAATACTAACCTTAAACAGGAATAGAAAACAAAATATTACCTCAAATGTATTCATTGGGAAGAACAGTTTTAGGCCACAAAGCTAAACATGGGAGAAGAAAAAACAATGTAGCCTCTGTCACTAGAAGATTCCAAATATAGGTAGAATGAGGAACTGGGAGCATTAGGGGATTAATGTTTCAGGCAGCCAGCAATACTTAGAATATTGACCAAATTCTTGTGTGTATAAATGATAGCACACAGGGCAAGGCAAATATGCTAGTGCTACGTCATAGATGTTTTAATAGCCATTTTCACATGATTGAATTGTGCACACAGATTTCTGAAGTTTTAAACCCATTAGTTTGGTTCCCTGGCTTCTCCTAGGTTGCAGGATTGAATCCCCATGCCTGTTGTTTATGTACAAACAGAAGCTGCTTTCACTCTTTTCAGTATTTCTTTTTTTTTTTTTTTTCGCGAAGGTTAATACCTTTTATATGTTACAGACTACAGACAGAAACAGCCACATTCCCACTGTGGTGCAATGCACTGGGAACAACCAAGGGAGGATTATACACATGACTGGGTACAGTCTATCCATTTGTTCTTTTGCTTTACAGTTAACAAATGGCAATGTTTTCTAACACTGTGAGTGATTAACAGAAGTGAGGTCAAACTTAATCTTTTCACTGTTGTTTATGAGTAGTTTGATTTTCTTAATTATATTGACATTTCTTTGGAATACATCCTGAAATTTCACTCACATGCCTGTTCTATATACCCCCTCCCTTGGAAATCATCCCTGCTCAGCATGCAAAACAACACAGCAAAATGGAGAACTAAAGTTAAAACACACACTAAAATTTCTTAAAATGTCTGGTATGTTTGTATGCATTAAAAATGGGCCTGTAACTGGAACACCCGCATATAAGCCCTAGAGACGACAGAGGAAAGCATCGTATTTTAATTGTACCTTTTTATAAGAAAATCTTATGAATAATTCAGTTCCAATCTGAAGCCTCAGGTTTGAATTTGAAACAAGTCAGCTTAACATAAAATTCTCCATAACACTGATTTCTACTTCACGAAGAGTGATATTTATAATGCAGCTTGTCAATAATCATATATTCTGAAGAGCTGAGCTTTTCCTTAGAAGATCTAGTATAATCTTATAACAATACGTATGACATCAAATACAAAGAGTTTGGCAGTTTATTGGCTAGTCACAGTGGTTAACTTTTCATAAATTTAAAAAATTTTCTTGCATATTTTTTCTAATGGTTTAATGATAATTTCAATCTTTCAAATGTCATGTCTTTTCCAGTAACATCCCAGTGCCAAATTACGATTTTCTTCTTTAATTGAAAATTGATTTTCTCATACAGTATATTCTGACCCCAGTTCCCACATGCTACGCCTCCCAGATCCTCCTCTTCCTCAGAAGAGAGCAGGCTTTAGAGATCAGAGACTAACAGGACAAAACAAGATGCAGTAAGTCAATGTAAAAGACCTCCGATTGAGACTGGACAAGGCAACCCAACTGGAGAAAATCTGTCCCAAAAGCAGGCAAAAGAATCAAGGATACACCAATTCCTACTGTTAGGAGCCCCCTAAAAGCTATCATCCATAACATATGCAGAAGATCTAGTGCAGACCCTTACCACTTCAGTCTGTGCGCCCATGAAAGCCCTTCTCAGTTGACTCTGTGGACCCTGTTCTCTTGAAGTCTTTAATCTCCTCTGACTTTTAGAGTGTTTCCTCCCCGTCTTCCACAGGGCACCCTATCTCTGAGAAGGGGCACCCAATGGAGAGCTCTACTTCAGACTCTCCCTCTGCATATTGTCTGCCTGTAGATTCCGTGCTTGCTCCCACCTAGCTGCAGAAGGAAACATCGCTGGTGACAACTGGCATATGAGAATAGCAGAATATCAACAGGAACGATTTATGGAATTTATTTATTTATTTATTTATTTATTTATTTATTTATTGTCTTGATTGGTTCTATGATTCTACCTTTGAGTTAATTTACTATATAGATTTACAGGAAGTAAGTGTTTAGAGTGTTAAGTAATTGGTATTTGGTCATTTCTCTTCTTCAGTTCTATTTATTGAATAAAAATTACACTGCAATTTTTTTTTTATTTCGTTCATTTGTCTTTTGGATGTGACATTGTCTATGAATGTGTTTTCTTGCTTATCTTGACACTGGAAACCTGTTGATTTCTGCATATTTGTCTTATACCTTCCAGACAGTAAGAAACTTTGTTAATTTTAAGTTTTGATCTAACTCTCTGGAGTTTTTCTATGTACATAATCACAACTTTCAAATAACAACTTTGTTTATTCATGGCCAATATTTATTTAGACTCATTTTGGTAATAAATTAAATTTAAGACTTATTCATTATATTGAAGTATTGTCTAACTTCCAGGACTGTGGTTATCATTGGTATGAATTACAGTGTACAACATATGGCAACCACAAAGAATCCTCTGGTCTTTGCTTTTGTTTGCTCTCTCTCTCTCTTTCTCTCTCTCTCTCTCTCTCATGTACAAAATTAGTTCTTTGAAGGAGAAATTAAAGGAATAATTAGAAAATTTGTGTGAGATGCCCTATGAAAAGCCAGTGAACTCTTTATTCTAGCCATATTTATTAAATAATGTCATTTTAAGAAGTTGAGATTCTAGTAATTATTTATTCTTACTGCAGTATGGTATGTGACAAAGTTGTTATATATATTCAGTTTAGAAAATCTGTTTGCATAGTTTATATTTAAGGATTCAATATTGTTTAAGAAATTGTAATAATACTCCATAAAGAATTGGTTGCATGTCTCCAATACATTGTTGTTTAATTGTGCTTTAAATGGGACACACATGACTGAAACCATTCTAGAGTGAATATAAATAATCCTCACTAACGTGACACTCACCTATGCTAACTCAGGTTCCCAAAACAACAGGAAACTGTGCAGGAAATAAATGCATTGGAGAAGGCAAACATTTAGTCACCACTCCACTCCTTTAAATGGCTACCTGAACTGGAAGGCAAGGTTTGTTTTTCCTGTGTGCTTAGAAGGATCATGGCTAGTAGTTTCTAAGAGTCACCGCTCCATTGCTTTCTAAACATTTACTAACGAGGAACTGATGAAATAAACTTGACACGTAACTTTAGTGAAATATACAATTTAGTACAGGAAACAGATGCTGTGGGAAACACGAAAAATATATAGAAGTAATGTGAAAAGTACATTAAGTACAGAAAGTGCATATAATATGCAATACCAAGCAGAGGCCATGAATGGTCCCTGCACTATGGTAAAACTATATATGTATGAGGACCCAGAGTGGGAAGGAGAATATTTATTAAACTGTAGAGACTATAGATGGTATTTCATAGAATAGGTTTTAAATAAACAGATTAATTTCTATACTTAGTATCTAGGGAATCTCTAGGCGTTCTGGTTTGGACATGGTATAATAATAATAAAGGTTTATTCAGTCAGAACTATTAACACAGAAAGGAAAATCAAAATGCATGTGTTCAGTTTTAGAAAACATTAAGAAATATATAGCTTTTTTTCCTGTTGTGGGATTTTCATATTTTCCAAGCATCTTATGATTAATTTTCCTCAAAATTATTTAACTTTTTATTTTATCCAGCACTATGTCATGTCATTTCAAGAAGCTAAGATGATAGCAACTTAACACATTGCTTATGCATACATGTATGTTTATTAAAAACATAATTGTTCAACAGACATAAAGTCCCCCATCTAATATTGTATGTCGTGTTCATAGAAGATATTTAAACAAACAAACACAGGAAACATGAGACACTGTCCTCAACCTTGGGCTTTCAGTCTAAGGCTGATTCTGCCCACTGCTTTTCAACCACTAGTAGGAATTTTAGTTGGGAAATAGTTACTAACTTACCAAAGTTCACAGAACAAGTAATGTAAGAATTGGTAGAGTCTAGGCCTGGTTCCCAAGCTCGTTTTCCCCTCAGCTTTAAGTGATGCTAATAAGTAGTTTCTGTGGCATTAGACTCTTAGATGAAACCCTGCAAACCATAGCAAAAACTCACAAAATAAGATGGTGTGCAGAGTTAAACTTATGCCCCGGATGTCATTAAACAAAATGAGTAAAAGAATCAGTCCCCTAAAGAAATCAAAAATGACTGTAAAATGTCAGATTGGCTTGCAAAAGGGGTTGTGGTTTTAGGCAAGTCTCCAGGGACCTATTACCTAATCATATGAAGAAAGAAAGGGGCAGGCCAACTCCAAAAACCACTGGAGACAGACACACCACACGGGGGCAAGAAACACAATTGTGCATTTCAAAAACTATCGTTGCAGCAGCGCAATGTTTCCAAGGCACAAAGAGCATGTCAGGAAATGCCAGAGAAGAAAGCATAAAAAAGTGGACATTCACTTGACTATGGAGGCTCCTGTGCAAGCAGAAAAGACATCCAGAGAAAGGCCACACTTTGAGTCAATGATCACCTCAGTGTTGAGTAAGAGAATGTGTACAGTAGGACAGAAAGAATGGTTTTCTCCTAAAATGTACTTACATTGTACAGCTAACTGAAATCTTCTAAATGTTCTGAAGTATATTAGAGGCACAGTTTAGAGTTTGGATCACTTCTATTGCCTTTTATCAGATTAAAAACAACCGCTGGGCAGTGGTGGCACATGCCTTTAATCCCAATACTTGGGAGGCAGAGGCAGGTAGATTTCTGAGTCCTGATCTAACAAGTGAGTTCCAGGACAGCCAGCTGCTACACAGAGAAACCCTGTTTCAAACAAACAAACAAACAAACAACTACGGAGTTGAACTTAGTATAATTTTTAGACCTCAGAAATTGCTGGACAAGCCACCATGTGATTTATTACCAGTTCTTGCCCCAGCTGATAACATTACCTTTGTGGAGCTGGAAAGCACCTGAGAATAATATAAGAGTCCTTGACCCCAGAACTGGAGGAGCTTTCAGCAGACTTCTGTGTGTGCTGATCTACCTGGGTCCTCTGTCCAGGCTTGAGCTTGTTCAAGAACTGTTCTTAATATGGAAAAGCAAGAGAATAAAAACCACCAAGGAGGGGTCACCATGCAAGCTCTCTTTTACTTTAGATTTGCCCTTTGCTCTATTTCTGTGAAATCCCTTTTTGACATGCTCCCCCACTGAGGTGAGGTCCTATGGTTAGCTGAATGACTGGGCTCTAATACCTACATGTACTTGAAACCTCTAGCCTTGTGTATAACGATGCTTTTTTTTTTTTTCAGACTTCAAAACATTTCTCTCTGTTGTTGGCTTTACTTTAGTGTTTACATGTTTTCTCAGTTCTTTACCTACTGTGTTCTTAATTTTTATTCTGCCAGCTTCTATTCTTTGCCAACTGTCATTAGTGGTAAAATATTCAGCATTTCTAGGCTAGATATGTTAAACCTTCTTTTGCTTGGGAAAGGCTTGACCACTCCATTTATGCTTGTGGAATTGCTGACTGAAATTTTAAAGGCAAATATGATTTGAATGTTAGTATGTAAACTTAGCTTCTGTTCTAAGCTGAAAATGTATGTGATTCACTTATGTATTTTATCTCTGTATGTCCAAAATGGCAAAGGGATTTTGTTCATCACTTTCGTATATAGAAGTTGCAAAACATTTAGAGATTTGGGCCGCAGGAAGAAGAAATGAATTCTTGGGGAGGCAAACGCAATCACAATGATAAGAAATGGCTCCTTTCCGTTCTTCTGATTTTTGAGGTTCGTTAATACAGCTCTCCTTCACCTAAGACCACTGTTCAGTGTTATGTCAGCTGAGTATTTTATGTTAATACACTTTCTTGTTCTAATCGGTGGCTACCATCTATGGCTTCTTGGAGATAATGTTGTTCTCTAATTTTTGTCTTTTACTTGCCAAAGTGTGCATATTTATTATTTTCAGTATGTGATTTGTAAGTGATGTAAAGTTTTTAGCTTCTGAATGGATAGATTTAATTTGGTGATAAGATTTACTAATTATTTTCCTGAGAGTTTTTATTTATCATGGCATGCTCATATTTTTAAGAGTACTCACTACAATTTTTCCAGAATTTGCATATATTAATTTATTCAACAGTTTATGGTGTTCTTTGTACTGTATACAATAATTGATAGAGTTTTATGGTACATCTTTTGATTTTATGTTTATAACTATTTTGCTGTCTGGCTATATAGTAAATTTTCTATTTTATCAAGAGTCTTAAAAAATAGAAGTATTTTTAAGTTCTAAAATATCTAAGAAAATTCCATAGCATTCTAATGGGTCATTATATCTTTTATTCCTCTAAGAAGGAACAACTTGTGAGTGCTAAACTAATGTATGTAGCATTAAAGGTATAATATTTAGAACCTAAAACTTTGAAGGCAGGCAAAGAGCCATGGAATGATGTCCTACATGTAGCCCTTTGATAAAGGATAATTTTAGAACTGTTTTTCCTTATATAAAAAATACTAATATTTATTTTGAGAGAGTGATCAAATTAGAAAATATATTTTACCTAGAGCCTGGAATGTATATGTGCACAATAAATGTCAGCTTTTATCAGTAGCATTATGCATGTTAGCCCAACAAGCACAGACTTGTTGAAATCTTGATCTTTATTATTGTATTTTCTGCTGGTAGAGAGAATAATGACAATTCATGTTAATTACTTTATAATTAATGGGGAGGAGTCTTTTGAGATTAACAATTTAGCATCTCAGTAAGTACCACATTGTGGATACAGAATAAGCACATGTTCACATGGCAGCTTTTTATTTTATTTATTTATTTTCATTTTCTTCCTTCTATAAGTGCTGCCCAGGATTTATTGTAGTGACAAAATTGGACATTAAGCCATAGTCCTAAGGCATGGAGGCTATTTAAAGAGATGGCAATTGCTCTAATGTTCCCTTAATTAGGAAAACAGTATTTGGAGCCCATGTCTGTGGTAATGGGGCTAGAAGAGGTTTCTCTTGGGTGTAGAAGTCAGGGTAGAGGATGAGAACATGAGGGGCCTGTTGAGACATGACCATCATCTGTATTCATTTGTTCCTACTCATGTTTTTATTTTCCCTTCTAAACTTGCAGCAAAATTATTATGTTACCATGAAATAAATGTTCTGATCTAATAAAAAATGGGTGGATAAATAGTAAACTGTTCTAATTAGATGGTAAGTTTTGAATTTAAAGTGTTTCAAGTATATTTTAGATGAGAGAAATGTGGATTTTTGCTGAAGTTTTTAAGAAGTTATTTTCACTTTAATTTATGTGTGTGCATTTGTGAAAGCCCCGTGTGCGTGTGTGCGTGTGTGCGCGTGTACGTGCGTGCGTGTGTGTGCATGTGTGCGCGTGCATGCGTGTGTGCACCTGTGTGTGTGAGTGCGCGTGCATGTGTGCCTGTGTGTGCGTGTGTGTGTGCGTGTATATGTGCATGTGCGTGTGTGTGTGCATGTGCATGTGTGTGCACATGTGTGTGTGCATGTGTGTGTGTGTGCGCGTGCGTGCATGTGTGTGCATGTGTGCCTGTGTGTGCGTGTTTGTGCGTGTGTATGTGCATGTGTGTGTGTATGTGCACATGCGTGTGTGTATATGCGTGCGTGTATGTGTGTGCATGTGTGTGCATGTTTGTGCGTGTGTGCATGCATGTGTGTGCGTGTGTGTGCGTGCATGTGTGTCTGTGTTCGTGTATGCATGCGTGAGTGTGTGTGGGTGTGCATGTGTATGTGTGTGTGTGTGTGCGTGTATGTGCATGTGCGTACGTGTATGTGTGGCTGCTGGAGGCAGCTAAAATAGTCATTGGGATCCTCTGGAGTTGGAGTGACTGATAGTCGTGAGCTGCCAGCTATGAGTGCTGAGAGCTGACTCAGTCCTCTGGAAGATCAGTAAGCATTTATAGCTATGATTTCTTGATACAAAAAGATATATGATAGCACATTACAGGAGACTGCAGACCTTTTTTTTTTAAACTTTTAACTTTTAAAACTTAGAGAAGTTAAAGCTTAAGTGAATTGTATCTACATATGTATGTAGTAAATGCTTGAGATCTTTTCACGATTCTAAGCCATGGTTTCAACCATTCAAATTTTTTGTTTTTAGTAATTCCTCCACCAATATTCCTAAATCACTTGAGATTATGTGTCAGTTTTTTTTTCCTATTGAACAGTTCTTATGTATGGGATAGATGCAAAGTATAGAGGGAATATGAAATCTAGTCTCTCACTGTCTTTGACATCGTGGGGGTATAGAATATTCGTAAACCTTTTCTTTTCTTTTTTTTTTTTAATTTTAGATATTTTCTTTATTTACATGAGAACTTCTCCATTCCCATTTTCCCCTCCAAAAAACAAAAACAAAAAAAACAAACAAAAACAAACCCCTGTTGCCTCCCCCCTCCCCATGCCTGCCACCCCGCCCTCTCCCACTTTCTGGCCCTGGCATTCCCCTACAGCCATCCATCGAACTGAGTGCAGGGTCCCCAGTGAAGGAATTAGAGAAAAGACCAATGGAGCTGAGGGGTTTGCAGCCCCTTAGGACAAACAACAACATGAACTAACTAGTACCCTCGGAGCTCCCAGGGTCTCCAACCAACCAAGGACTGCACGTAGAGGGATCTGATTGTTCAAGCAGCATGTGTATAGTAGAGGATTGCGAAATCAATCATCAATAGGAGGAGAGGACCTCGGCCCTTTTCTAAAGAAGTTACGGGAAAATGTTTTCATTTGACAGTGTCTCAGGCTTCTTAGAACCTCTGACTTAAGGCAGAGCCAGTCATGTGAAATCACTTACACTCCTTTCCCCGCGAGAATTATGAATTCAAATTTCTGAGTACTTGACCTTAGGTCCTAGGAATACAAAGGAAAGTGTTCTGAACAGCCATGGAGCCACACCATGAACTCATGTATTCTCCTGCAAAAGGGTAAAAGTATTTTAAAATATCATTTCCAAGAACCTGTACAGTAATTGGAACAAAAAGCCAAGTGATTGAGTTACCTTGCTTAATTTAAGGTTTATGAAATATTGGTTTCCTGAAAGATAGTTTAACAGCTGAGAAGAAAGAAATAATCTTGGAGTTTTAAGTACCTCTTTGGGATTCCCTTTCTCATTTAAACACAGCTAAATTGCATAACAAAATCATCCTTAAGCACAGATTGAGAGTCTAGAACACACAGGCCACTGATGAAGTTGTCACTTATCCCCACAAAGCTTACAGAGGTCAAAGGGCTTGGCTTGGTATTTTCAACATTCTCATATCTTCCTACTTCCTTGCTGTATAGGCAATATATAATAATAGATAATAGATAATGCTTGCAGACACATACAGATTGTCTTCACTGCCAAGTATCTGTCTGTAAACAGATCAAAATGCTGGAGAGTTGATAAACAGGACTTCTGTAAAGAATCCATCTTTTTACTTATTTATTTATTTATTTATTTATTCATTTGAAGTTTTGTTGTTGTTGTTGTTTTCTACCTTGGATAAGTCTTTCTTATTGAGAACTTGGTGTATAGCTGAGAAATGTATAGTCTTTGAATGAGTTTAAGAAAAGAACACTTGAAAATTTTTGTAGTATGTCAATGTCTTAATATCAATATTTTTTGTCTGTGTAAGCAGATAGTTCTACACTGTTGCTTTTTTCCAAAATCATGTTTAACTTCTAGTGCTAAAAAGTTTAAAACTAGTTGAGAATTTTCTCATTTTAATAACCTCAGTGTTAGTAAAACTATTTTTTTTAACTAATAGAATGTCACACCCACATGGACCAGCAAGAAAGAAGACCAGAGCTCTTCCTTTTAGCAGTTTATTCAGGAACCCTTCTAACAGTCTTCCCCCTCCTGCTTCTCCTGCTTCTTCCGGAGCCTACTTAAGCCCCGCCTTCCTGCCATCTAAGCCCCGCCTTCTAGCCCACCCTCGGCCGTTAAGTACTCCCAAGCTTAGCCAATCCCAATGGGCCACGTGGCAAAAGTGGATAGGTCACCAGATGCGGAAGCAACCAACGGCAGCAAGCTTAGCCAAATGAGGACTTGTCCACTCGCTCTTGGGGGCACAGCTGAAAACGGCTCTCCACAATAGGAGACAGCATTTCTCTATATATAGCAGTTAGAATTTTTAGATCCATGAATGATAAAACTATTTTACTCAACAATCTCTATTATAAAAGCTCTCATTGTTGGAAGTTATAAGTTTTATAATTTATTTTCCAGTGACTGCTACTTTGTCTACCAATGAAAGACCCCTTACAATTTGATGTTAGGGACACAAATTAGTGCAGCCTTGTGCAACTATGGGGTGCTTTCATGTTAAACCACAGTCGCCCCTATCCTGAGCTTGTGAGTCACTGCTCCGTTTACGCCTGTATCAGTATTTCCCACTACACTATTCAATTAGCTAACAAGAAACAACTGAAGGCAGGGAACGATTTTGGCTCACAGTTTGAGCAGTCCAGAATGGTTAGCAGAGCATGGAGCAGCTTGAAGGCAGCGAGGATAGGAGCATGTGAAGCTGTTGGGAAATATTTGCAGAGATGAGAGCAGGGTTGGGTTGTAAGTGGTGTCAGGCTGCCTTTCTCCATCTAGGTCCTAACTTCTAAGATTTCTCCAACCTCTCACGGGAGCAACATCATCAGGTGTTCAAACAAATGGACCTGTAGGGGAAGATTTCATGTTCATTACTAGAAAAATACGAGTGCAGTAAAATCAAAATGCTGAAAGGGCCCCTGCATTTGCGTGTTGGTGGTGTCACTATTCACAGTTGGCAAGACATAGAAGGAACAACAGATGTATAAATGTACTGTGGCATCTATGGACAGTGGAATGTTATCCAGCTATAATTAAGCATAAAATGCTGTAATTGTGTTAATATGGATGGATCTCGAAGACATTTTATTAGAGAAAATTAACCAGGCAAAAAAGGCTATTATCACAAGAAGTCAGTCCCATGTGGAATATAAAAAGAGTAGATCTCATAGAAGTTGAAGGCACAGTAGTTAATGGTTTCTAGGAGCTGGAAAGAGGAGGATAGGAAAACACGGGAATCAATCAACAGGTACAATGTAAGTGATTGAAAATTATAAGTTAGGAGTTGTGTGTCCCAGCAGAGTAGAGGCATATAACACTAGTGCAATCAATCCCATGTATCTCAAACAGAAGAAAGGAATTTGAATGAATTTATCCTTAGGAAAAGATTACAGATGTTTAAGGAATGGCTATACCAACTCATTCACTTTAGCTGATTACTTCCCAGCGTGGACATGTATCTAAACATCATATTTAACCATCTTAATGTACAGGAGTAACATGCATCAATCAAAATATGTGAAAAATCAACACACAAAAGAATATACAACACATAACTCCCAATGTTAGGATGTTTTATTTATATATAATGAGTAACTTTCCCACCCCAAATCAAAGAGCCATAACCCAAGAATAGCTCTGTATTGTGAAACTTTGAGATGGCTTGAGATGTGAGAAGCCTTGGCTATTCTCATTGTGTCTCTGAAGAACTTGTGAAGAAATGGAGCAAGTTAATTATAAGAGTGATACCTGAGTGAACAGAGGGGAAACCAGAATTAGGTCTCTGAGAGGTCATTCTTTAAAAAATAAAAATAAAAAAATAAAATGTGAAAATAAAGGTCTGTCCTCTACAGCTTCTGTGTGTTAATGATACAAAATGTGTTTCATGAAAGTAGAGCTCTATAATTTGCAATGATGATTTAAAAACCTAATTTGATTCTTATCAACTAATTCTTAATGTGCTAATGTAACTGGTAATTACTGCTATTGGTAGTTTTTTAGACACATTGGAGTCTAATGTTGCTTAATAGTAATATTGATAATAATAAGGTATATTTACAGGTTTTATTTAACTCTTAACAAATCCCTAGTTCAGTAACATCATGTGTGAAGAAAGCTCCCATTTTTCTTTCAGCAAAAGATTATGGTACTTAGTAGGCTGCAGTAGTGATTTGGTTATGTAACAATTAATTTGAATAAAAGTAATTTCAAAGCAGATTGCATCCAGTAGTACATTTCACAAAAGCATAACAGTGTTAAAGTTTACCTATAGGCAGGAAAGTATTTACAATTATTATCCAGTACAGAATTTACTAATTATTCATTTTATTTACCCTTCATAATAAGTATAAGCATTGGTGTTTTTTCACAGCCATCTGATCTTCAATTCATCCTATGTCCAGGGAGGGGGATGCAAAGAGGGAGACAGTGATCTAAGTAACAGATATAAACAGAATGAAATTACAAAAAGAGAGTGGGTTTGCCTTTCCATGACTGTTAGCATATGTCATATCCACTGAGAAGGTCATACATTAAGCAACTTAAAAGCCTGTCACTTGTTGAAGTTTATATTGTCTGAAAAGTTACCTAAGTGAATAAACATATGGAACAAAAGATGACAAAGATTATATGATTACCTTTTTTAAAGTTGCTATGAAAAATGTATCTCAGAAATGCACTTAATGAGCAAGGATTTATTTTGGCTTACAGTTTGAGGATACCATCCATCACAGAGCAAAAACATGACAGCAGGAGCATAGAGTAAATCTGCATCCAGGAAGTTAAAACAGGAATAAAAACTGATGAATACTCCCATTTAGTTATTCTCCTTTATATTCAGTCTAAGATATAGTCTGTAGGTAGGACTATACTGCTCATATCTAAGTCATCCCTCCTGGATTAAAACAATCGAGAAAATCTTGCAAACATAACCAGAGATTTTTCTCTTAAGTGGTTCTAGATCCTATCAGGTTGAGAGTATTAACCATCAGGGGATGGAGAGATGGCTGGTGGGTAAGACTGATTACTTGCTGCTCTTATAGTACCTAGGTTCAATTCCCAATAGCCACATTTTGTGGTTCACAACTCTGTATTACTCCAGGTCTGATGGTTTTTTCTGGCCTCTACAGGCACTGGTCTATACATGCTGCACATAAACATTTACAGGCATACATGCATTCATGTAATAAATAAAAAAGCATCTTTACATATACATATATATTATATATTACATATATATTATATACATACATATATATTAGAAAACTCACTCAGAAGGAGAAATTAAATAGACATCAGAGGTGAATGAAGGGAGGGAACTGGGCAGAAGACAGACTCCAGTGGAGAATGGGGGTACATATCAGGTGTTGGGGTGAGAGGGCTGGGAGAGAGAAGGGAAATTGGGGAGGCATTTCTGGGATGAGTTGGAGACCTGGGTCATGGGAGGCTTCTAAGACTATTAGGATGACTCTGGCTGAGACTTTAAGCCACGAGGAGTATGGAAGCTGTTGGGCCAGGCAGGACTTCCAGAGCTGGGAGAAGGACACCAACCCACCAACAAAAGCTTCAACTCAAACTTTGTCCTGCCTACAAAATGTGCAGGAATAAAGATGGAGCAGAGATTTACAGGGTGGCCAACCAATGACTGCCCAACTTGAGACCCATCCCATGGGAGCCAGCCAATCCCAGACTCTATTAATGATACTCTGCTATGCTTCCAGACAGGAGGCTAGCATAAATCTCCTCTGAGAGGTTTTATCTAGCAGCTGATGGAAACAGAGGCATAAAGCCACAGCCAAACATTAGGCAGAGCTCAGGGAGTCTTGGGAGAGAGTGGGGGGAAGAAATGAAGGACCAGGATTGGTCAAGGACACCACAAGTAGACCTATAGAGTTAACTAACTTGGACCAATGGGAGCTCACACACCACCAGCCAAAGAGCATGCATAGGCAGAACCTAGACCCCTACACATATGTATCAAATGAGCAGCATGTTCTTTCTTTATGTGGGTCCTCTAACAATTGAAGGAAGGACTCACTGTGACTCTGTTGTCTCCCTTTGGATTCCTTTTCTTTAGCTGAGCTGCCTTGTCTACTTTTAGTGGGAGAGGATTCACACAGTTCTGCTGTGAAATGATGTGCTAGGATGGGTTGGTACCCACAGGGCGGTGTGTGTGTGTGTGTGTGTGTGTGTGTGTGTGTGGTGACTTCCCTTCTCAATGGAGGGATGGGGTATGGGCAACTGCAGTCAGGATGTAAAGTGAAAAAACAATTTATTTTTTTTTAAAAAAGAGAGAAAATGTAATTAAAAATAACCAATACAAGAACTGCAGAGTATACCAAATAGTGAAAGCCATGAGTGTTGAAAAATTGCAGTTTTATGTAGGATATCTCCTGTATGTTCATGGCTTGTGAAGATACAATTTCACTACATTCTTAGGAATCCTTTATTTTCTGTTGCTGGTGATCGAAGGTGTCCTATGTGACCAACTGACTCCTGTTCTTTGTGGTTTCTGTTGATCTTGTACTTTGATCTATTTGGGAAGCAGGAAACAGAGTGAGGAAGAAAAGTGAGGTTGAGAATGTGCTCCCCTGGTGTCTGCCCTGTGAAATATTCTTGGCCTGTGTACTGCACTGAAGGTTACCACAACTCAAAACAAGTCTCAAAGGGTCCTCCGGTCTCTAACTTCTGTCTTTCTCTTGTTAGCAGAGCCTGTTGCTAATGTTATGAGCTGCTTTTGTTTCTACTCTGTCCCTTGTGGTTTCCATAGGCACATTTTTAAATTTACTAACTTTTATAATAGTATTCCTTAAGTTATTCCACTTTGAATGTCTCATCAGTTGGTTGCTGGAAGAGTAATTGATATTTGAGATAATAAACAACACTTTTTGCTAAGCATGCCATTTCCTACAGTGTTGTCAGGACTGGACCTGTTCCTTCTCTCTGAAATGTCTGCAGGTGTCTTCACCTTTCTCAGGTTTAGCTAATGTGCCCCCTTTCTCTCTCTTCTGGACACTAGGTATGGGAATATTTATCCGTCCCCACCCCTAATTTAAACTCACAGTGGCCTTGTGGTTTTATTTTACTTACTCATTTGAACTTGATTTAATTGTAAGACACACAAAAACTTTGGTATAGGTTTGTTTTTGTTTTGTTTGTTGTTCTGTTTTGATTTTCGAGACAGGGTTTCTCTGTCTTGGAACTCACTCTGTAGACCAGGCTGGCCTTGAACTCAGAAATGCACCTGCCTCTGCCTCCCAAGTGCTGGGATTAAAGGCATGCGCCACCACTGCCCAGCAGTATTGCATACAAAATAATATTGCTGACTGTAGGTGTAATGGTGTAGGACAATCCAGCAAAGTGTAATGGCCAGTTTGCATGTCACTCTTAAGTTCATATCTTGTAATAAATAGCAACAATAAACAAGATTTCATACATATGAGTTGTCAGTTACAAAGATGTAGCTCAGATTGGCTGAGCATAAAGCCATTCTGTCTTCTAAGCACATTTCTAACATGTAGGCTTTTCTTTTCTTTTCCGTTCTGTATTTCTCCCCCACATTTTTACATATATTATCAGATCTGCTGGAATGAAAAGAAGTTTGCATTCTAAGGATGCCCTCCCTCAACCCTCCCCCTCCTCTGGTTTTCACTCTTGCCTTTGTTCTTGTGTCACTAGGTAGGCACTGGCCTGTAGCTAATGCACTCAAGTGCCTCACAGGCTCCAGTCCCCAGAAAACTCAGCAACAACAACAAAACAAGAAGAAAAGGCAGGGCCACTTCTTCTACCATATTCGATGGTTGCCAATTAAGCCCTCTAATTCCCCCACACCCCTTGGTGCTCAAATCATTGCTAATTTCTCTGTTTGAGAGAATGAAGTCTATTTTCAGGGAAGGCAAATGAATTCTATGATTAATAATGATTTTTTTTATAATAGAGAATTATAAGATACTTTCCCAAGACAATATAAAAATTACCTCTTATACTCCAAAACACAAGCTTGTTCACAATTATTTCCAGTTTCTTTCATACAAATTGGGGAACTCAAAATGAGTTTGAAAGTGTCCCTTAGGTTTCCAGAAAAAAAAAAAAGTATGGTAAAGGACAGGGCCAACTGGTAAATCATTTGGTTCTTGGGTTTATTAACTCCAAGCACCAGCAGTGACAATATGATGAACTGTCATCTCTACCTTAAACTCTCACCCTTGCCTTTCATTTGCAAATGAGCAAGCAAGTGGCCTGTTTTGAACACATGGACCATTAACTGTCTCCTTCTATTTGCATAGCAATGATAGTGACCGATGGTGATTTACTGCTCTGACTAGTATCATAAATAACAGATCATTTACGCTGCTAATTACACTCATTTCCATATCAATAATGCACTCTGGGCTGGGTTGGATGATGGCATTAGAATGGAATCGAATGACAAATTGATTCCCTTCTAAAATGCTGTAAAACAGGTATTTATTACAAGAGTATACTATTAAGTAATGTAGATAAGTGCCAAAGACATTTTTATATCTAATCCTATTGATTGAATCAGAAAAGTATATGTTTACTGAAAAAATATTTATCCCTTGGGTAAGCACAATATGTTCAAATCTGTTGGTATCTGTCAGCGTTGGTTGGCTATAATATGGTATCTACGCCTCTGACTCACAATTGCTTTGTGGGTGAGCCAGTCAGCTTTTACTTCTATTATGTTAGTCCTGTGCCTGCAATTTGCAATAGTTAATGTTACAATGTCAAAAGAGATGATTGCATTTAAGCTGAGATTCTCAGTGCAAACATCATTACTAGAGCAAAAGGAGCTAAGTTCCATACATGGCTACACATACTCACACACACCCTACACATACAAACATTTGTGATGGTCTTTGTCTTTTGAAAGTGACTTACCAGTTATTAGTGGTCTATAATAATTGTCCACTTGTCTTTTGTTTTTCTCTCAGCATTTCCTCATTATCATTATTCTAAATACTAATTTTATTGAATATGAAATTTTACATATTGTATGTCTCTGTCCACTAATAAAGAGAAATCAAATTGTGGAGAGAGTATGTTACCTAATCATGTGACTTATCGATGTCACAGATTAATTGCAATCAAAAATTATTCTGAGTCATTGTTCATATTTTGAACTTTTTTGGATTCAGAAATATTTTTTTCTTTTTCTTTTTCTTTGTTTATAATTATATATTTTCTTTATTTACATGTCAAATGATATCTCCTTTCCCAGATTCCCGTCCAAAAAAAAGAAAAAAAAGAAAATTAAAAAAACCCTTTTCCCTCCCGCTTCCCCCTGCTCACCAACCTACCCTTTTCCACTTCCTGGCCCTGGCATTCCCCTAGACTGGGGCATAGAACCTTTACAGGACAAAAGGCCTCTCCTCCCATTGATGACCAACGAGGCCATCCTCTGCTACATATGCACCTGGATATTAGTCCATTAGTCCCACCATGTGTGCTCTTTGGTTGGTGGTTTAGTCCCTGGGAGCTCTGAGGGTACTAATTAGTTCATATTGTTGTTGTTCATCCTAGGGGGCTGCAAACCCATCAGCTCCTTGGATCCTTTCTCTAGCTCCTTCATTGGGGATCCTGTGCTCAGTCCAATGGATGTCTGTGAGCTTCTATTTCTGTATTAATTGGGCATTGGCAGAGTCTCTCAGGAGACAGCTATATCAGGCTCCTGTCAGCTAGCACTTGCTGGCATCCACAATAGTGTCTGGGTTTGATGATTGAATATGGGAAGGATTCCCAGGTGGAGCAGTCTCTGGATTGTTCTTCCTTCAGTCTCTGTTCCATAGTTTGTCTCTGCAACTCCTTCCATGGATATTTTTTCCCCCTTTTAAGAAGGAATGAATATCTTATGGCAAAATGTTTTATATAATTATTGTAAAATATGAGGTTACACAAATTAGCTTTTTATCATAAGGCATATCTCTCTCTTCTGCTGATTCAGTGTGTAATGTATATTATTACTTCTCCTCGGTCTCTCTCTGCCCCTCTCTCTCTCCCCAAGTTCTCTCTGGTCCTACACCTTTTTTTTTTTCTTTCCCCACCTCATTTTTCCCTTCTCTTGTGCCAGTGTGTACTTGTGGATTGTGTGTGCCTATGATTATCTATTTGCTGCATCTTCATCAAGAGAAGAGGTGGAGCAGACTGATGGAGTTCTGATGAATGGGAGTTTATTAATTCTTGGAAATAGTTTTCTTTGAATCAATATTACTTCCCACTGTAATAAAGATGACCCAATTGCAGTTATGAGTTTATTCAACATGAATACATGAAGACTATTCAATAGTAAACCCCTTACTGCTTTTGAAAAATTCCAGCCCTTTGAGTGATATCTTTTTTTATTAGATATTTTCTTTATTTATATGTCATATGATTTTTCTTTTCCCAGTTTCTCCTGACCTGATTGGTGTTTTTCTATTCATTGGAGACTGTACCACAGTTATCTAGGGCTGGTCTTGAACTTGTTCTGCCACAGAGAATACCTTGAACATACAGTGGTTTACTCAGCAAGTTCATTATTCCTGAATTTGGTATTTTAACTAACTTACATGGCATTCATTAAACTAATGCTTAGTAAAATATGCTACCATCTTTCAAATATCATATTTTCAAGATCAATATGGCTATTACTATCTCCACTTATGGTTCTATACACCATGCTTGCCTCATGGGCTCATAGTTATCTTTAGGTATGTCCCACATCATTGCTTTGCTGTGTAATGGCTGAAGTGAACATGCGTCAGCATTCCTCACTAGAGGAAACAATAAACAAATGAATAATTTTGTCTTTCCTTTTAATTCAAAAGATATGTAAAAGACTTAATCATTGATGAGGGCATAAATACACTGACTGAATATTCATGAAATTATACTACATTTTAAATTTTACAACTCTTCCCATTGAAAGTTGACCACACCATACATCTATATGCAAATTCAGGACATCCACATTTTATCTGATAACTCTTAGCAGCACTCAGCAGTAACACAGACAGTAGATGTGGTATACATATTTTATCTTTCTGGTAGCTTAGCATTACATGATGGGAAATTAATGGTGATACTTTCTTCATTAGAATTGTCAAGTTCCTCCTTTTTAATCTGTATAGGAAAATTATATTGGTGTGTTCACAAATGCACATGTAGATGTAATATTCTCATTTCTTTCTGATGCACGTAGTGCAGCTGCAGGGGACTGAGTTAAAGAGGAGCCATGAATGGTGGAGCATTTCATTTATTTTGAGTGGGCCCTTGTGTGACAAAGTGGCAGAGAAAGAGTCACTAGATATCCTTTAATTACACATTTATTTCACATCCAAATAGTCTACAGGCTTAGAAGTAAAACAGATTTTATGTCTTTGGTTTTAAGAGCTAAGTAGACATTGGATTTTAGTCTGGCCTGCTTTCTCCATTAGCCATAAAGAGATTCATAAGTCAAACTGAATTTCAACATGTACTTCCAAATAATACCAGACAAACATGATAAGAAATTATTTGAAATGAATTATAATTTTAAATAATATGTTTATTAAAACTTATTGATCATATTCTAGAGTTTATTGGTTTTAGAGAATTTATTTTAAATTTTGTTTTATATGATTTTATATAATTCCAAAGTATATTTAAAACTTTGATAATATTTTTACTATATTAAAAAACAAACAAAGAAAAACTCATGAACCAATCAGAGACAGTAGGCAAATTTTCCTATATGACTGGCTTAGTGTCTCAGATCACATGGTGTTCAAGTGTTTGTTTCTGCCCACCAAATGTAAGTATGCTTTAGTAGAGAGCTATTTCTGCATTGTGTATTACCTCCCTTACTCTTTAATGCTTTAATGCTAAATTTCAAAGCTAAGAATAGACTTTACTGAAGGAATTTAGAAGTTGATGCACATGAAATAATATACTTATTATTTACCTTATCCTGCATGTGAGTAGTAATTTATGTCTGATTAATGTCGAATTGTAACTATAGATGCTGGTTGAGGTGATCACTGTAGCTATAAATGAGGCAATTTTATACACACACACACACACACACACACACACACATTTGTTTAATTTTTAAAATTTTCCATCTTGATGCATGAAATCCTTTAGTATAATTCATCAACATGAACCAAATTTAATGGAATGATGCCTTATCCCATCAATGAAATAAAGATCTGACACTAAGTAGTGCCTGGTGTTTGTGATTCTTGTGTAATTCAGCAGTGCAATCTCCCTTTATCTTTACAGCTGCATATTTCTGCTCTCTACTCTGCCTCATCATTTGCCTTCTCAGAATTTGTTACTCTGTGTGTACGTTTGTGTCCCTGTGTTTTCTGTTTCCTGACTTGGAGTTAGAGTTGGGTAGATAATATATGTTTGATTTAAAATGAATCAACTTTTCTGAGAGTGCTTCTAAATACATTGCCTACTTAAGATTATACTGCTAGGTTGTACTTTAATTTCATCCTGGAGCTATATATTGGACACAAGTCTATACTTTCAAAAATAGAAACCTTCCACTTTTACTTTCTCCATGTCTTCTAATTCTCACAACATAGTACTGGTTTACTTTTTATAATCATCTTTTTTCTATTTGGTGATTCTAAAAAAATTTTTTTTTTGAAAAACATTGATTTTCACCTTACAGTGTAAGACTCTGAACAATGTATAATTCCTCACACTTAAGGACAATGTCTCAAAGTGACTATTCCCAAAGAAAGTTGTTTTTTCTGTATATAATGAAGAAAATATTTTTCTACTGTTTGACAGCTTAGTTACAAATCCAGAATTGGATTTGTGTAATTGTTGACTAAATGCATTAAAGTAGTTTATTAGTGTGAGAAGATTTGCATGAAAATTTGCAAATCTTATTGTGTCCTAGAGAACTTTTGTAGAATGTGAATTAGAGAGAGATCAATAATTTTACCTTCAATTCTTCATACATAAAATCCTATATAGGATTAATTGTCCAACATGGGGACCCCAAGGGAAGATTTAGGGGAAGGACTGAAAGGGCTAAAGGGAATTGCAACGCCATAGGAAGAACAACAATATCAACTAACTGGATCCCCCATAGTTCCCAGGGATTAAACCATCAACCAAAGAATACCCGTGGAGGGACCCATGGCTCCTGCTGCAGATATAGAAGAGGGTGGCCTTAATTTGTATCAATGGGAAGGGAGGCCCTTGGTCCTGTGGAGGCATAGAGGACAGCTAGGGTGGTGAGGTGGAAGTAGGTGGGTGGGTCGGGGGAGCCCCCTTATAGAGGCAAGGGGGAAAGGAGTGGCAGAGGGGGGCTTTCAGAGGGGAAACAACATCTGAAATGTAAACAAATAAAATAACCAATAAAAATATATAAATTATGACATATTATCGGAAAGAATTGCTTTGTAAGGAGAATTATAATGTGTAGACACAATTTCTACTAAATTCCACTCAAGTAATCTCTTTTAGAACATTTGGACAGTGAATTTTGTTGAGGTTATTAAAATATTTGTCTTTCTGACTGCAAAGCACAAATGTCATCCTTATGAATTACAAGTAAATATTACTTTTATATGACTCTCCTTTATAGCTTTTTGAAAAAAAATTATTTAGGTGTTTAAGGCCCATTGATATCTTTTCAATGTTAAGAATTGAAAAAGATCTCTAAAGCAAAAATAAATAAATAAATAAATAAGTAAAATAAAAGCCTTATCAGTTCAAGCACTGCTCTCATTCTTTTGTCCAGTTTTCTAAAAAACACTTATTATTCATTGAAACATACATCACTATGCCATGTGATGAGGATAGGGGATGCCCTGCCCTCATACCCCTTGTCATGTGCCAGCAAAGAGAGCAACTGATAAGCAGAGAGGAGCCTAAAGATTCATCACCTGGAGGAGGTCTGCGTGCTGTGGCACCATCTCTTTCTTAGGCCTGAAGTATGACTTGCTAGGAGACTTGAGGAAAGCCTCACAAGTAACTGCGTCTTTCAACAAGTTGTAGAGAGGAACTTAAGTAAGAGGAAATTCTTGCTTTGAACATGCCAAATTCCTGAAAAGGAAAAGGCCTGTCATGGCTGCTTCAGCTCCTTGCTTTGATTTTTTGATTTATTGAAAATGGCGGAACTGAGTCCATGTCCCCAGATTTAAAGCTCACCACGAATAAGGTGGAAGAGGCAAGTGAAAGCTTTAGCAATTCAAACTGACCTTACAACTGCAGAAGAATTTAGGTAAATGTATGTGGCCTGTGTGTTAGAGATGGACTGCTATTGTAGATACTCAGTACTCTAGTTCTCTATGTTAACTGGATAAAGAAATTTTGATGTTACTTCTCAGAACAGGGCTTAGGAATGTATTAATACACAAGTAGGCATGAATATGTTTTCAGAATAATTTTCAATGGGATCTGTAACATTTAGGAAATTTGGATTTGATATGAATAATAAGATGGAAATGTGACACAATGACCTATTTCTGTATCAAGGAAAAGCATGCGTGTCTGATATTCTCAGAATCCTTTTCTGTACTTAACAGGTGTTTCAAGTTCCATTATGTACTCAGAAATATGATTTTATAACTGCACTGAGAGTGAATTCATTTTAGTGCAGTGCTAACTATTTAAGAAATGCATTAGGCAAAATGCTGCAAAAAGAACTTTGTTTTAAAATACAAAATACAACAAAGCTTTTCTACCAGAAGTAGTAAAAACAGTTTGAATACAAGGAATGAAAAATATCATCTGGTTTAGAACATTTTACAATATATAAATATAGACTAGGACATTTATTCAGTTTTAGGTGTAGATAGGTTGTCTAATACATTCAAGTGTGTCAAATATCAAATAGCTTACAAGCAATGAAAAGATTCACCCATAACAATAACTTTTATTCCTTTGATGTAATTGTAATTGTCATTTCCGTGGCTTAATACCTCTGTCTGCTAACCTAGGTCTAGTGCTGGAAGCTTTTAGCCTCCATACATTATCTTGGCCTAGAATGTTTTCTGCCTCTGAGACTTACAGATTAATAAGCTTAGTTCTTTCTGAAGTCTCACTGGCTGATTCAACTCAGCTGTTCTGGATTAAACTCCTTGGCAAACTGACTGATTCAATTTGGCCTCTCCCTCTCCCTCCCCCCCACTTCCTTTCTCCCTCTCCCTTTCCCCCTCCCCTTCCCTTT
>NW_022196896.1:95039558-95051841 GCF_008632895.1 Mastomys coucha | reverse complement strand
TCCCCCTCTGCCACTCCTGAATTGCTCTGTTTGTCTTCATACAAACTTTGGCAATCTGTTCTAATCTGGCTCCTTCTCATTCTCTGGCTCATTTGTCTTCACCTGTGCCTAGCTTGTTCTCTACTGCCACCTGTCTCTGTACAACTGTCCCAGTAAAACTGCCTCTATCCTTCTTTCTTTCTTCACTGTTCTCTTCAGGAGCTTTTCATTCCTCTTATCCTAAGAGTAGGGCATAGCCTATTCTATCAAATCTTTCTCTGATTGTTCACTTTATCCGACACTCAATTACATATCACTTTCAAACATGGATGCTTTTTTCTACAAACTAACTTTACTTTCATCATTCGGGATTAAAGGTGTGTGCTAAGGGCTAAGCTATACCACAACTAAAAATAGTTTTTTTTTTTTCCTTTTCATTAAATAACACAATCTTGCGGTTCACAGTGTGATGAACTATTCAGCAACATACAACAAATAGTAATTCCTCAGAACTTACTAAATGAAATATTGGAAAAAATAGTAGATAAGGTTAATTGATACATGAATTAGTTTATAGTAGATACACACACACATATACACACGCATACATATATATACACATATGCTGCTAAATAAGCTTACCTCTATTTTACTATAGATGTGTGATATTTTATGTATCAAAGATGCACAGGTTTTATGGTTAGCATAAGATGAAGAATTTTTCAAAATCAAACCAATTTTAAAGGCTTTTAAAATGTTTAAACAGAGTCAGAAAATGTTCATTGTGCCTGTGAGTTTCTCTACTTAATTAGCTTAAGTCTGTTTTTCTTAAACTCATATGTTTAAGAAAAGTTACTCAGTTAAGAGCTGAGTTACCTTCCACTCTTGGCTCTCCTCCCTACCCCCATTCTGATATCTAGCACAAGACTTCGCATAAAGGCATGCAGAATCATCATAGACTGACTGAAATATCACATTATGTGTCTGCTCTGAACGACGCAGAACCTTCAAAATTTCCTCTCAGTGGTGTTTTATAGTAATGTGGAGTAAACACAGTGCATTTTGAGTGTCTCCTCAACTAAAAGTTCTCTAAAAATTGACAATGCTACTTATAGAACACATAGAAACTACATTTTTGAATAACACAATATATGACATCTTTTTTCTCTTTTTGAAGATATGAAATATATTTGATGCTTTCCAATTATATTCAAAATTTGAATTTATTAAACTTAATAATTTCAAAATGAACTTTGTAGGACAACAATCCAAAGATAATTAAATGTTTTTTTTCATGTGATTATTCTCTGACATTAAAATATTCTAATGAAGTTTTCACAGTAAGGAAGCTTCATGCTTTAATGAGACAACCATTTCCAGTTGGCAGCGAGTAGCAATATAAGGGGGCCCAGGATATTTTAAGAAGCAGTTTTTGAGTTTTCAGTTTAGACTTTTCAAAAACAATATTTATTTCTCTTTATTTCTTGTGTTCTTTTCAATTCATTAATAAATTAAAGAAACAATAGCTTTTACATTTTATTTATTTTCACATCACTCATAGAACTGTCAATAGAATAAGTCATATAAGACTAATGTGGAAATTTAGACTCTTTAATAGGGAACAGTGTACCTATCTATAATAAACAGTATTGCAGAAACTACTTTAAATTTAGGTGTTACAGCAGTTGCTATCGAGGATAGTTGAAATTTTAATTCAGCGAAATAAAATAGAAATGACTAGGAGCTACCTTTATCTAAGTTAAAAAGTCACACCCCATTCATATTTATAGTCCACACAGAGATGGTAGAGATTTGTCAGTTTTTTCCCCTCAGGCTTTTTCAGAGAAATACTGCAGGGTCTTCTCAGGATGCTGTGATAAGAAATGTAGTGACCAAGTAACAATTATGGCTCATAGTTCTGAAGGCTATACAAACCCAAGGTTGAGGTGCCAGTGGATTCGACGTATTGTGAGGCTATTCTATTTGGCTTGCTTGAGGCTGGCTCATCCCATAACAGGTTAATTTTAGCATTCCTCTGTCTCCACCAAAAGCCGCTTATCTATTGTGCCAACAGCCCTGCCATGACTCCATCCAGCTCTGTTTCTCCCCTAAGATCCCACCTCCTGTATGGACACACAGGAACTGGAAGCTTCTGTGAAATTCTGGGAAAAAAAAATGAACATCTGGTTCAATAGAGCTCTAAGTTACATGAAAGTGTATCACATTACTGTTTGTTTAAAATGAAGAATTTCCTGGCAAAGAACCTGCATCTTAAATAGATACTTACTGATGAATGAGATAAACTAATTAGTGACCAGATTTTATATACACAGAGAAATATACTTTTCATTCAAAACATCAACATTGAATGGTGCTTGTTGTGGTCCCTTTGGGTAACTGGAAGACTCCCCCAGTTGCCCCTTTCTATGCTGAGGTTTGTTTTGTGCGTTTAAAGCATTTCAGTGAGTGAAAAATGAGTAATCTTGATAATTTTTCCTTTTTTGAAGAAACCGATTTACTGAGTCCACTGCTAATACTCACTACTAAAAAAATAAAATAATTTAATGTTTGTTTCAACTGGAAATTCAGCCTGGAAACCTCAAATGAGCTTGCAAATTAGACTGCTCATATCTAACTCAAAAATGAAGATAAAATCTATTTCCTGATCTTTCTTGCATGCTAATCTTTGAAAACCACTTTTAAGGTATAAATCTCTAATTTGCTTTCTTAGTTTGTATATTTTTCCTGAGGTGTGCATTCTTTGTGAGGAAACACTTTATGATATGATCTTATCATGTGGGCTTGGATGAAAGGCAATAGAAATTAGACTCATTTACCAAATTAAGTTGAATGTACAGAAATTAATGATTTAAATATGATGATCTTATCTTGTGGATTAGTTAAGCTTTGAAACATGACAGAAATAGGGGGAATAAAACTACTTGCCAATAAATGGAAGGTAAATTAATTATTGCTTCCATGGTGGGAGAACACCACATTGAGGCTACATTTCCTTGTCTGCTTTTTGTGCCAAACTAAAGCTATATTCATACACATACACAGAGAGACACAAACACTCACACTCACACATAATGTATATTATATATATGTATATATGTATATATTATACTGTAATTTAATAATGATATAAGAGTTTCTTTTGAGAATCTTTTTTTTGTTTTGTTTTGGTTTGGTTTGGTTTGGTTTGGCCTTGGTTTTTCAAGACAGGGTTTCTCTGTATAGCTCTGGCTGTCCTGGAATTCACTCTGTATACCAGGCTGGCCTTGAACTCAGAAATCTGCCTGCCTCTACCTCACAAGTGCTGGGATTGAGTTTTTTATATGATTATTCACATTTTATGTGAATGCTTTTTGCCAATTTGTATGATTTCAGAATGAGACTCAGGAGTTTTATTTTAGACATTTATAGACTTTTTTGTCTTTTTGAAAACTGGAGGAAACAAGATCTTTTGATCTAAGTCATGGGTGTACCTTCCTATAAGACTCCAGTGGGTGTAAGTCAGACCTCTCTGGCAAGGGACTAAATGCATGTGATTATGACACATGGTTGTCTATTCCTATCCAAGTCAGGCAACTGGAGAAATTTCTGTGTGTCCCAATTCGTCCACTTCTCCCTCTGCTGCCCTGTCTTCAATAGCCTGCTCATTTTTGATGAGCCAGATAAATAGGTACGGGTGGAAACAGTGGGAGAGTAACTGTCCATGAATTGAATTGGAGAGAATAATACCTTACTAACTGTGCCTCCTGCTTTGTCATTTAGGATAGCAATACAGATGTGGGACATCAATTGTGCTGATGTCCCAGGTATGCTTGTCTTCAGGGTTCTGTCCTCTGTGTAGCTACAAAGTGCCCTATAGTGTGAGGGGTCCTGTGCTTTGTTGGTATCATCTTGAAACTTTTTCCTTTTTCATAGGATCTACTAATTCCATAGCCTGCATCAGTTGGTTCCATGAATGATGTTATAATTTGAATAGAAAGAAACCCTGCAATTGTTGAGATGTCTTTCCTAGGAAAAGGACAGTGCACTTTTGTGTACGAACTACAAAAAAAACCCACTAACTTGTTTATTATTTTTGAGGAGTAGATCCATCGTTGCTATTTAAGTAGATAACATAGACATGTTTTGTGGTATGCCCACCTCAGTATTTTTTCCTGAGATTATAGTATGTAACTGCCACTTAAATACATGAATATGTGGTTTATTAGATATTATTTTTCAGTCTGCAAGGAATTTGGAAAGCTCTTCTATTCAGCATATTTCTCACACAAATACCTGTGTGTCTTGTGCTTTTTATACTATTTTCCTGAAATTCTAAATGCTGCTTTCTTCATCTCTGTATGATGAGAGAGATCTAGAAGTGTAAATATAGACAATTCCAGAAGTAATATAGAGCAAAGTAGAGCCTTAAGAAGACTATTCTTAGTTATATTCATAGTTTTCTCTGCACTTCTTGATGCTAACAAAGAAGGTGACTCCTAAATTAAAAAAAGGAATAATCTGTAAGTTATTAGTAAAGTAGGCAATTAGTGAGTTAAGTAAGTGACTAGAATCGAATGACAAACCTAAACTATTTCCTCTCTTAGTTCTTGGAACACTCCTTGCAATTCTGGGATACCAAAGTTGGTAAGTGACTTTGATAGGGAGATTCATTTCCAGACCTCCTACCCTGGCTTAATGATCTTATCCCGAAATTCTCATCCATTTCTGTCTGTTTCATAGATAGTGTTTCAAAGATTCATTTGTTGTAGAACAAAAAAAGCATGTTACTTGTAGCTCAATTAGCATCAGGTTGGCACAGTTGAAGGCAACTTTGGCCTCACTCTTGTTTGGATTCATTGCCCTGAATGTTTATTTCAAGCCAAATGTCTAACCAGACAGAAATCTGTTCATGTAGCTATTTATTGTGACAATAAATACTTCATTAGACAAACCAGTCTGGTCACAGAGTATGGGTTAGCCGCCATGTTGTCAGCCAGATTCCTTTTGTGGGTTCCAGTTTAAATCATTTCAATATGCTTTCTAGTGAAGAGTCAGATGAAACAGAAACAACGCTAAAAAAATGTAAGAAAAAGAGAAGAAGAAGAAGAAGAAGAAGAAGAAGAAGAAGAAGAAGAAGAAGAAGAAGAAGAAGAAGAAGAAGAAGGAGAAAAGGAGGAGGAGGAAGAAGAAAAGGAGGAGGAGGAAGAAGAAGGAGAAGAAGAAAAAGAAGAGGAAGAAGAACTGTGTGAAGTTCTAACTTTGTCAGCTTTGTGCTTTTATTAGGATCAGATAAAATTGAATTAATAATCCATTTTTTTTCAGTTTCACTTAAAATAGTGAGTTTGGAGCTTTGAACTTTCTTGAAAGTTTTTATATTAGAAAGGGACAGATCTCTTTTTGGGATGAAGTGTTTCAGAGCCATATAAAGTAATTGCAGCAGTTCAGAATTCTTAGGGAAAGATCATCTTCCAAATATTAGATGAACATCCAGAGTGTTAGATATCTCTAGCTCCACCTCCAAAGACTAAATTACATGCATTAAATTATTCTTAGGATTTTTTTTAAAGTTCTTATTTAAAAGAATATAGAATGAAAATATAAACTTTACAGCTTTTACTAATAGGGCAATAAATCTGCCCTTTGAGAAACTCTGCTGAGTGTTTCCCCATGAGAAGCACAGTTAAGGGGGCTAATTAGTGGTGGAAGTCACATTGTTGTGGCCATTTAAAAGGTTTCTAATGGTACCCAGGATTTTCAGAGATGAGCATCTATGGAATCAACTAAATGGCTTCTGAAATTTTGTATTCATATTTAAAAGTGTATGTTTAGAAAAAATTGGTGTACCTGTTTAATTTATGTGTTATCGTGAGGAGGATTGTTACCTATATCACATCATGAGACCCTAAATTATAACAACAGCAAAGAATCAGAAGATTAATTCAATTTATATGGTTGCTAAGGTTATAGAATCCCAGGATATTCTCTATTTTTATCACTTTAATGCTTCCCTGCCTGAACAGAGTCCCAATACAATCAGGAGTGGGTAATGTTTCTATCAGCATTCTATGTCTCTATAAGCATTCTGTAAATGCAATCACTTGTCTACATGTTCACAGAAGAGTAGATGCACACTGCGAATGTGACTCAGGGGTTAAATCACTGCCATCAAACACGACTGAAGTTTGGGCACCAAAACCCTTATAAATACCAGGAAAGGCATGTAATTATAAACCGGAAAGGCTGAGACAGAGAAACTCTCTAGCTCCATCAGCCAACTATGGATTTTATTGACAAAAAGGAAGACTGCTTTATAAACCTTGCATCTGCACAAGCACTTATACACATGTACATGTTCACATATGTAAATCCCTATGTGACTTCACACTGGCGAAAAAATGCAAAACTGAAATGAGTAGCTAGGTGTTTTCTATTGACAAAAAATACTTTATCTAATTGATAAAATGGTTTCAGGCAAATTGTCCTGTTCATTAAATTGATGTAGATTAAATTCTATTCTATTTTAAATATATATCCTCACAGCAAAATGTACACTTATACTACTTTATAGAACAAGTTACCTCATCTGAATTTGCATATGTCACCATGTATTTGGAGTGTAAGTGTCAGAGGAGACCAGAGGCACACAGAAACTGTATTACAAAGTGCCTTGTTTGGTGTGGAAAAGGGAAACAATGTTTATACATTCCTTTGAACCTTTTAAGTGCATCACTATAATTGATTGTTATTCTTTATTTAAAAAGACAGGTTCGGACGAGCTCTGATTCTTTTTCCAATACCCTGCAGAAAGGGATCAGTATGTGCATAATTCTCATAGTTAATGTGTCCTTACAAAATTGAAAGAGGATTTAGCATTTATAGAAATATACTGGACAGAAGTGTGAGGGTCAAATTGCATAACTGCCTTCACTCTTAGTGTGATCTAAGCAAGTTTGCCTCATGCTCTGAAGTACATTACATCACAGCCCAACATGGAAACAGCTAGGACTCAGCCACTGCACCTGTAGATCGAAAGCAAAACAAAACAAAACAATGTAATATAATGATGTGGTTTTTTACATCCAAATGAATGATATTCTGTTATTTTGGAAAGGTATGTGAAGCTAAAAGCCATCACGATTATTGAAAAAAAGGCTTGACACAAAAAGAAACATACTCCACTATGTAATATGTAAGTGCAATCTAAAGGCATTGCCCTTTCAGGAGTTGGAGGTGGAGTGTTTGGTACCACAGGTAGAAGAGAGGCAACGGGTATTTGGATAAAGGTTCATCAATAGCTATTATATTCCACCTAGATATTAGGCAGAAGTTCAAGTGTGTGTAGGGCAAATAGACAATGGAAATGCCCTCTGTATTTTGAAGAAAGGATTAAAGTTTTGAAGAAATAAATGCTTTAAATGACATAGTAATCTGATTTACACTTTACAAAACTATATTTACCGATATAGAAAAATCACATATGCCATGTGGATATGTACAATTTATGTTTTTGTGCATCAGTTAAACATAATAAAACTTTTGAAAGAAAAACGTGTTAAAATATGTGTCCATCCATATACATGTTCTATTTTTTTAGTTTAATGTTACTTTGTCAAGTATTTGTGATGATTAATAATGCTATAAAATTAGAGAGAGATACATCATATTGTCCAGTGGGATATGTTTTATATTATGTTTGACTCCACAAATATATTCTATATCCTAACACTAATCAATAATCAATAAATAGAAAAGACAATTCCAATATACTATTTGATGATTACATAGACATATTATTTCTTTTAATTTTAATGATTATATCTACAAACACTAAAAATTCAAGACTACAGAAAAGCTTGTATAGTTTTAAAGTTTTCTAACTACACAATGGCTCAGATTTTGTTTTCTGTAGATGAAGCCTAGATTTATTTCAGTGTTTATGTCAATAACTTAATATATGAAATGAAACTTCAAGTGCTTTGCCACTTAGTCTAAATAATCATTCCTCAGTGAAATCTGTGTTTCATGTGATGTTTTGTGAGATATAGATTCAATTGTCCGTTTGTTACTGATCTGTAATGATCCACATTTTTCTTGTATCATTCCCCGATTTAACAACACGTTGGAGGCTGATGAATGTGATTCATGGTGTCGGCAAAATGGAGCCAACAACTCATTGTACAAATTTAGTAGTGAAAATGCTCAATGAATTCTCAGCAGGCACATGTGATTAGCAAAACTTTTTGGTTGTCCTCTGTGAAACACCTGAAATCAGTGTTTTATCTGGGATAGATTTTTGACTTACATCACACATGCAGTGTAGGATATTTTACTACTCTGAACTGAGCCAACATGTAGTAGATCAGAAGCTTTTCTAGAGAGACTGGTGAGAAATTGCCCAGACATGAGCATTTTTGAAAGGTCTACAGGTGATGCCAGAACATGCCACTTAGAGATGACTATTATAAAACTATTGGATGCATTAGAAGCTTGTACAATGAAAAATACATCCCAGAGAACAAGTTTAAAAATATATCATTTTGTTTTCCCCTAATAATGCCAATCAGTTAATAGAATATACTCAAGTATTTTACAGATCTAATTTCCTGAATAATTTCAACTTAATTTTCTACTACTTTTAGCAGACTTAACCTGATAACTAATGATAATTGTATATTTCTAATACAAAAAATTTGATGTTTTTAACTAGGGTACTTGGTATAGTGATGGGGAATGATCATATGTAGGACGAAATATGATTTTGTGGGAAAACTTCAGCTTCAGTAATGGTAACTTAGTTTGGTTGCTATTTAAAGTTTAGCCTTAAAAGCCGATCTCTATATGTATATGTATAAACACACACATATGAGATAATACATATATATGTATATATGTATTTATTTATACACGTACATACAAAATGCATTTAAGTACAATGTGATTTTAGTACAATGGAGAAAGATGTGTATATAACCTTGATTTTCTCACTTACTAGCTTTGTAACCATAATTTATTTAGACTCTTCATGCCTAAGTTTCATCAGCTGAAGGGGAAGTGGGAATGAAATATAGTATTTGTTGGATTTCTATGACTACTAAATAAATGAAAGCATCATTCAGTAGCCTGATAGTTAATAAGATCCCGATAAATGTTGTTCATTGTTATTTTAGCTTTATATTCAGGTTATTTCATTTCAATTTTTATCTTAGACATGAATTGGGTATTTTCCTTAGCAGTTTTATTCTAATGAAAGATGAGCCATTGTTTCCCATGGTGTGATAAGCTCAAGAATACTTACATCTCAAAAGAGAAGGTGTCTTGCATGGGAGGATGGGCAGTGGCACTCAGAGAATGCCCCAAATGAAGATAACACCAACTATTTTAGGGGAAATCACCCTGTTGTACGAAGAGGTAGGAGAAGGAGTGTAGAGAGAAGAGCACATGTTAAGTAGCTGGAGTAGGTGTTGACAGCCCGGCATGCCCAGGAAACTAAGATAGCTGAGAATGGACAGAGAAGAGAGTCATATCTCCTGGACATGTCTGTCTCTCATCCTCAGGAGACTGCAATTTTATTTTCCTGGATGGTAACAAAGAACCTCTGAAAACCAGATAATGCAAGTATTGGTATTTTTAGAACCAATAATCAATGCACATCAAAAACATTATTCCAAATGGCAAGCAAAGTTAGTTACAGTCCAGGATGAGTCTTTGAAAGGTTTTTAACCGTAGCAACAAAGGTAAATGCTTCATTAATGGACATGTCCTGTACTCTCCATCCAGCCTGGCTTTTCTATAATCTTAAATCATTTAGTCCTTATAATGAAAACCAGATAACTCTAATATGTATAATCATCTTTTATCTGCAATTTGTAACAGCACGTAAGTAGTAGTAATTTGCTCTCTAATACAGCTTTTAGCCATATGTTCAGCTCCTATTTTCACCAAGAAATTGGTCATTTCATCTTCTCAGAGTGAGTGGGCATGCTCATTCCAGATCTGTGGTCATATTTTCCATCTAAAGAGTACCTATTTTTGTAGTTTCCTTTAGACTTAAAGAGAATCCTTCTTTGTACATTGAATTACTAGGACATAAGATATTATTTCTAACATATATTTGAAGGCAAAAATGTCCTAAATGTCATCTACAGTCAAAGATACATGAGAGGATGGAATGAAATTTCAGGAACTCCTATTTTGTAGCTTCAAAAATAAAATAGGATATAATGGGGCAGGAAATGCTAAGCTTAAGATAGCAAACAGAATTAGGATAAATGTGGAACATTCTAGTGTGCTTAATTGTTAACCCTTTTCATTCTGTGATAATATAGATTTCTGGTATTCATCAGTTCACACAATATGTACTCTTGGGGTTTCCCTTAACAGGTCTTAGAATTCAGTTATTTCTTTTCCCTTTTTATATTTGTGTTAACTGAAAATAGATTTTCTTATGACATATTTTGATTATAGTTTTCCTTCTACCAACTCCTTCCTATACCTCCCCACTTTCATACCAACCAATATATACATCCAATTTTTTACTCTTATTAGAAAACAATCAGACATCTACTGCTACTTTTACTACTTCTATTAATACAACAACTACTACTATTACCAAAAAAACCTACTATTGCCAATTCTTTATTTGTACATTGGCTATGTTGATTTAGATGCAATGATAATGTGGGAAGTTTTAGCCGTGATAGTGTTTGATGTAATATGGCATATAAACTCAACAATTTTCTGAAAGAGAATGTCCACTTTGAAAGACAAATAATGTTTACATAATTAGATTATCATTCACAATGTTACTGTTAAACTCATTCTGTATTATAGCTCCCTTCATACTGGCATGAGGAAAAGATGTTTAAAGTGTGTTTGTTAGTTATTTTTTTAAACCTAAGAGTATAAAGGAAAATAGACTGTACAGTTAATTACTAAAAAATAACCCCACCTTCTTAGACATTTAGCCTTTCTATGATGCATTAGGCAAAAATGAAAGCTACAACTTCAATATATTGTTAAAATATAATACATGATAATTACTTAATTCATACTATAAAATGTTATATTTTATGCTATGTATATTTATGTGTATGTTACTTAAAATTGTTTATAAATTGTTTTTCACTTCAGTTCTTGTATCTCCACAAAGACACTTTTAAAGCACCATGTGTTCACTAAATAGATTTGTTTTCTGTGTATGACACTCATAATTTTGCCCCCAAAATTTGTTGAATAAGAAATTAATTGATAATTGAATAAATCAATAATGATATGAGAAAGGAGAAGACAAATGTGATTACTTTTTATGTGATACATGTAGGATTTCTTAATATTATTTATACGTCATTAATCTTTGATAGAAAGTTTCCAGATTTATTTGTAGATGTGATAGCTCTGTCTCTGTAATAAATAACATACAGGATGCTTTGATGTTACCCTGTAATCTCAAAACTAGTATCCTGAAGTATAATGGAAAAATGTCAAAATGCTGACATCAGTAATAATCACTGCTGTCATTCTGTTTTGTACAATTTTTATTAACACAAATGTGTGTGTATATAAGAGAGAGAGAGAGAGAGAGAGAGAGAGAGAGAGACCTAAGTCACCAGAGTAGGTTTTTGTCCACCACTATTATCAGGATTTGTAATGTTTCTGCCATCTGAAGGACCAGTTCTGGAATCTGTCTTTTCAGAAACTTTTATGTAAATAGATATGTAAACCAGCAGCTTCTGAGAATTTCTCTTTCTCATTCATTGTGTTTTTCTGCAGTTTTGTTAGGCTGTACATTTAACAATGCTTTCTTCTTTGGGATTGTACACTATGCAGTCCTCATGGTTAAACCATTCATCTGTAAACATCATGATTTCAGTTTAGAGTATAAATAAAGCTTCTTTGAACTTAATATGGGGGCTTCTACATGAACCTGTTTTCATATGTCTCAAGTGAATGACCAAGATTACTGGTATGGGAATGCATGTCACACATGTCATTTTGTAAGAATCTACAAATGATTTTACTTCACAGGTAGCACTGTAAGAGTCACTTAGTCTCCTTGGCAGCATTGGAGGCTCTAACTATTCTTTTGTTAATTTTTCAAATACTCATATACTAGCATCATATCTTTATAAAGGAAAAAGATACCTCAGTTTGATTACTTTCACACTCCACCTCTTATATTTCCTCCAATCACAGGACCCTGGAGACTCTTTTGTTTACAGTTACTTCTTCTTCCTCTTCCTCTTCCACCTCTTCCTCTTCCTCTTACCCTCCTCCTCTTCCTCCTCCTCCTCCTCCTCCCCCTCCT
>NW_022196896.1:95023684-95039402 GCF_008632895.1 Mastomys coucha | reverse complement strand
CTTCTTCTTTTTCTTCTTCATGATTTTATCTTGTTCATCCAGTCCTGAGTTTAGCCAGGGCTGTTTGTGTGATTATGGGTTGGAATCCTCCCTCAGAATCCATTATAGCCAGTATTTCCATGGGGATGGGTAGGGCTATAAGCCCCCTTTCCTTTCATAAACCATTTTTGGTAGGTTCAGTTTTGAATAGACCTACTACTATGAGTTCATGATTGTGATAGCTATGCTGTTCCATGAAGATACAATCTCAAAGGCCTCCTTATGTTTTGGCTATTAAATTCTTTCAGTTTCTGATTTTGCAACATTTCTAGAACCTTAGAGGAAGTGCTATAAGTGTTATTTCAGTCGTGAGCACTCAGCCATTCCTTTTTCAGAACACCTTGAAGAGCAAGGAGTCTGCTTTCTCTGCTATTCATTGTAGAGAAGGTGTGTTGATTAAGAAAAAGAGAGGTGTTTTCTATGGGTATAAACAAAGAGGTTTAGAAGGCAGTTGGAGAAATTCTATTTACCAAAAGTCACTAAGCCCCTCATTATCTCATCCTATTACTCCCATCAGCCATTTTTGACTACATTTATACTTCCCCCTTGGAACATGATCCCTAAAACTAGTCAGAGAACATTTGGTTACACCTGTAGTAGTTAGCCCACAATAGTACAAGTGAGCACATCTTGCCTGATGAGTTAGTATTGTAGTTATTAGGAATCAAAACTGAGTCAGGCTGTTGATGCCTTTTCTACTTCAACAGCATGTGTATCACTCTCTAAAATTAGGAAAGCCAGCCAGAAGGAAAGAAGCTCCCAGTTTAGTCTGAGCTGAATTATCTGTGACTTTCCTCCAAGACTTAGGGCATCTTGATGTGTATAGCAATTGAAGAATGAGAAGGATTTTTTTCGGTAGTCCTGGGGGTCCCCTTCACCAAAAGGTCCTTAGAAGGCAACATAGGACAGACATTAGAATGTGTTCAAAACCCCATGGCTTCTGGAAGCAGCGCTAATGAACCAAGTTGGATATCTTTCTGGTGCTAACCTGTTTTAATTTTTAAAATTAGCTTACAAAATCACAGGTTATCATAGTTTTTTTTTTTCTAATACACAGTTGCTTTTGTTTAACCCTAACCTCTCAGCTAATCATCATACCCATGGACACCTGCTCTGTTTAAAACCTTACACTGTCCTAGTTATTGTTTTATTGCTGTTAAGGCATACCATCATCCAGACAACTCTTATAAAACAACATATTTAATTTGGGCCTTGCACACGGCTTTTGAGTGTTGATCCATGGTCATCCTGACAGTAAGGTGACAGACACAGCACTGGAACAGTAGAAGAGAGCTTAACATAGGCAACAGGCAGAGAAGAGACACTGGGACTGTCATGGGCTTTTGAAACCTCAAAGCTTATCCCCAGTGACACATCTCCTCTCAAGGCCATACCTCCTGATCCTTCCCAAGCAGTACCGCTAACTAGGGATCAAGCATCCAAACATCTGAGCATACGGAGACCGTTTTCCTTCAATTCACTACACACCCAGTATTTTCTTCTTATCATATATGTCTTGGTATCCTTCTCCCCTAAAGGTATCTAGAACACAATGACATTTGTCTAGTTTCACAGTTTTCATAGACACTATAATTAAGCACATGGATCTAAAGATTCAAATTGTGCTGGCTTTTCATGTTTGTTTTTGTAGTGTTATCTGGACATGTTGACTTCTTTATTTGATTTGTTTTGTTTTGGTGTGTGTGTGTGTGTGTGTGTGTGTGTGTGTGTGTACTATGAAATTCTAACCTGCCTCAGGTTAGATGAGGGAAGGAACTATATAGCTAGAGATAAGCCAGGAATAGATAATACTGTAATGCTGACCTACTTGATTTGAGCTAAGCTGCAAGTCTACAAGAGGTAGTGCTAGGGTGATAAAGTAGGGGCACGCATATCCTGCTGGTAACTAACAGTCCTATCATTATACATAAGGCCTGGTCAACAGGAGGGAATTCATGCTGAGTAAACTTCCATTTTGTTTGGATACCACCTTTTCACTATTCATTCATCCAATGGTGGGCCCACAGGCCCATTTCTAGGTATTAGGCACAGAGTAACAATGCATATGGATAAGAAATCTCTCTAGGATAATGTAGAGTACTTTGGGTATAAACTTAGGAATGATATAGATAAATTATAAATTTGGGCCTTTTGCCATTATAAATAATTCTTAATTTATGCTTATTTTTTTTAACTTTGCTATTTATGGTCAGCCATTTCTTGAGCAACTTGCATAACATATTTTTGTACTATTTATGTGTGCAGATATATTTTAATGACAGAAAAAGACAACTAGAAAACTTTATAAAGCATTCATCCTTCAAACCTGTTATGTCATAAAAGACAGAGCAATACTTATTTAGCAGCCAATCCAGAAGTAAGCTGTTATATTGGATTTTTATCTTTTCATATATGTATTATTTTGCCTGATCCAAGCAGTAACTCCTTGGGGAAGTCATAGTATTTTGCAAAAGAAGAAATTGTCACTAAATTACAGTGGAAGTCTTATCCACGACTCCACATCTAATAATGTTAGAATAGTGATGAGCATCTACTTCTAATCTCAAAACACCCTGTCTAGTGAGAGTGAGTGCACAGGCACTTGGTAAATAATAAAGCGCATGATTAATTTTTAATATGAATGCTCACTGTGACACTTTCATATATCTGCTTTCAAACTGACATTAAATGATATACCTTCAAGATCCAAACATTGGCCTCTACCTAGCCGATGATTTATTTTAAATTTAGACAACATTTGTTGATGTCTAGTAAGAAAGGTACTTCTTTTTTTTTTAAGATGTATTTATTTTTTATATGTAAGTACACTGTAGCTGTCTTCTGACAATCCAGAGGGTATCAGATCTCATTACGGATGGTTGTGAGCCACCATGTGGTTGCTGGGATTTGAACTCAGAACCTTCAGAAGAGCAGTCGGTGCTCTTAACCACTGAGCCATCTCTCCAGTCCAGAAAAGTACTTCTTAAAGTTGTTCTAAGTACAGGCAAATATGAATTAATTTTTAGTAAATTACTTTTTAGTAATTTTTGTTAACTAACCACCCCAAAATGCCTGGTTTTGGAATTTTTTTATTGTCTTGAAGACAAATAAAACTTACTATTTTGGTGATCATTTATCCTAAACTATAAACTTTATGCACATAACTTTCACAACAATTCTACAATGTAGGTTTCTTGAATATCTTTATTTAAAATTCTAACATCTTGAAGCACTTACAATTCATGATTGGCTTAATTTAAGTTTAAACCCAGTAGTCTAACTTTAAAATCTATAAGCTATATGAAGTTTTAGTCAGTTTTTAAAAAGGACAAAAAAATTAAAGAAGGAATGAAAGAGACAGACACACAGGCAGATAATGAGAGAAAGAGAGACAGAGACATACACATGCACACAAACACACACGCACAGAGAGAGAGAGAGAGAGAGAGAGAGAGAGAGAGAGAGAGACAGAGAGAGAGACAGAGAGAGAGACAGAGAGACAGAGAGAGAGACAGAGAGACAGACAGAGAGAGACAGAGACATACACATGCACACAAACACACACACACACAGAGAGAGACAGAGACAGAGACAGACATACACATGCACACAAACACACATGCACAGAGAGAGAGAGCGAGAGCGAGAGAGAGAGAGAGAGAGAGAGAGAGAGAGAGAGAGAGAGAGAGAGAGAGAGAGAGAGATCATTGGAAAATTCCTGGATTTATTATGATTTTTTTTATTGAAGGGCTTCTAATAATCTCCCAAAAGTATAAAGTTGTCTCTAGCCTCATAAGTCACCTGTGAGATGCATAAGAGCATGTTAAAGGATTATATTGGTGACATATTCTGTGCTTTCAGATTTTCTAGATAAATGCTTTCTCATCTATTCTTCTTCTCAACACTTTAAACATTAGGAATTTGGCAGGGTATTTTAAAGGTCTAAATACCATAAGAGACATGAAAGAAGTCAGATGCAACAAGACACCAAGGCCACTCCTGTTTAAGGCTGTTTCTTAGTACCTGTGAAAACTTCAAAGCTACATCTCTTCACACTTCGGAAGATGTATAACATTTATTATTTTGAGCAGCTCATGAGCATTCCCAGGGTAGAACACTCACAAGTACAAATAAAATCATAAAGAACTATGGTAATTCATCATCCATTTTGATTTTACATCTGTTCTCTTTTCCCCTACTTAAAAGAAAAGAGTTAACAGTGAAGAAATGCTTGGTCTCATTGGTAATTTTATGCAGAAATAATGAGACCAGTATAAGTTTAATATGTTAGGATTTCAGTTTTTCCAAGCAGTCGAATACTGCTTTGATTTCCTGAGAATTTAATAATAGAGATTCTGCTCAGCTCTTCCATGGGTGGATATGCAAGTCCTGGTTGAACAACTTGGGCAATTCAGCCTATTTTTACACCATAGCTCACTCCCATGTGTATCAAATTGTGGCTGAACACTTACCTCACTCAAGCCGTAAGCCACATTTTGAAGATTTATTTTACTTCTTAGTTTTTGTATCCATGGGAACTATTGTCTTTTGTTCCTTTAGTGTCTTTTATAAATACAAGAAGGTGAGTAAGTTTCTACACACATAGTCTTCTTTTCTGTATTAGCCATCACATTTGCTCTATAATCTATAGCATTTTAAAAATTGTTCCACACATAAACATATACTGAAATTGTACTGAGCTGATCTTGTTTTGCTCATATGCACAGCTGTGTAGAGCTGAGTACTTGAGACTGAATAACCTATTAGCATGCTTGTCCCTGAAGAAAAGGGATGTTTCTCCTCTCAGTGGCCATTGTTTGCTGTCGCTCTTCATGCAGGGTTGGAACTTGGTCAAACTTCCCCATCTACATTGGCATGAGCTTTTCTGCATGTAGGTTTTTTTTTTTTGGTTCTGTTTTCATAATTACAGCTCAGTGTGGTAACTGTTATCCTTCCCTAAAGATGTTTGTAATTTGTTATGTGGCATCATTTAGTCTTGGGTCTCATTAGGAAATTTCAAAACCAAATATGCTAGAGTAACTTTTAAACTATTTAGTTGAGTCATGGCTGATAGTAAATACAAATGAGGACTGTTGTCCCTGTCGAAGACACTCACTATCTCCTATTAATCAGTTATAAAGCTACACAGAAGTGAAGCCACGGAAGTGAGTCTATAATTTACTTACATCTGAGGCCTCTTTGAATTATTTTAGTTTTATCTGTGCTTACTTTCCTCATTGTTTCCTTGATAGATCAAATTAATATTCATGCCTTTAACAATGTCTTTTATGCCCCCAGGTCTTTTGCCCCATTTTATGATCTACCATTGATTTAAATCATGATTCAAACCAGTGAGAATCAGCCACAATATGACTGTCTCATTTTTAAGGATTGAGCCTACATGTTTTGCTCTAGTTGATGTTTTTCTTATTTCCCATGTATGCCTCTCCTTTGTCTATTTTGTATTATTCCTCAAGTCCTAGCTATTTGAAGCATCATATATATATAGGCATCACTATAGAAAATCCTAAGATTCTCTCTCCATAAGAATTGTAGAATAGACACTGTCAAGATTCTTTAACTATTATAAAAAGAACAGCATCGTCTTAGTAAACCAACATTTGATTGACATAGACATATTGACCAGAAATGTAATCTGAATGTAAATCACACACAATATAAAGAATATGTGATCATTCCACAGCAAAGGTTGACACAGAAGAATAGATGAGCACTTGAGCTGATTCTTCAGGGTTAGTAAGTATCTCACTCCGGGTCCTATTTGAGATCTCTTTCAGATCAAATGGAATTCTTACTACTTCAATGAGGTGATCTTTGCTCATTTGTTAGTTCTGTGGATCTTTAGCAACTCAGTGGGAATTATCCATTTTTAAAAGGTCCCATTGCAGAAGTATTATTCAATAATTGTTTTGAATAAGAAAAGACATACACATTTAAGTCCTTCCATGATTTTATTTCTTCCTTCTTTGTCTGTCTTTCCTTTTGAATTTTGGGTTAAGGAATTTTGGCACAAATTCCCCTTACTCCCCTTTAGTATTATTTTTCCATAGATTTTTTTAGTTTTATGAAATAGGAAACATTATTTTCAGTTACTCTTCATACTTCTGGGGCATGACTGAATAATTTAGGTGTCTGTGGTTTCTGAGGGGAACTGAAGACACTAGTGTGTGATATTCACCACATCTCTGAGTCATCCTGGGGATTAGTGAGAGCAGGCATGCCTTTTCTTTTTTATTATTGACATATACTTTATAGACACTCTTAAAAGCCTTCTTTTTATATTCATTTTTATAGTTATCTGCCTTTAGTAACTAATAAAATTTACCAGTGAAAGCTGTAAAGATAGTGAGCGTTTCAAGTTCCATTCAATCATTATAATTAGGTAAAACTGTATAATTTGCCTACTGTGATATTTAAGTTTAAAATCTCATGTAACTTACTTTATCAGTTTCTATCCTTTGAAGAGTATTTACATGTATGAAACTGGACAGAGGCAATCAAATATAAATATCTTATATTAATATATGGCATATATGAATTTTATAAAAGCATCAAATACAGTATTATATGATGAAGCCTTATTCTGAAGAGCCCCTTTATAAAGGAGGGCACCTGATAAACCTGGAGGTTGACAGGCCAACTTGTTAGCAAACAAGTGGTTACAGTATGTATAAAGTAAAACTATTCTAATTAGCGGTGAAAACTTATTTTGAAATTGATGAGATTTAATTAAGGTTTTGTGAACTAACAAATATCTTATTCATCAGTCATAAAATCAAAGAGTCATAGCAGGTCTTGTGAGTAAAAGTTGTCTAAATAAACATTAACCTATCATATATAGTTTATTATAGTTATTTGTTTTCCTAATCATTTAACACTATGAAATTTTCATATAATGTACTGTTGATACACTTGTTGCTTTCATATTTTACTAGAGATTTTAGAGTTTTTCCTAAAAGAAAAAATACTGTTATATTTTAGGATTTCTGTTATCAGTGATCAAACAGGAGATTTTGCTTGTTTGGGAGCTTTATTTGCAAAAATAATGAAATATATGTATATGTGTGTAAATATGTATGCATATGTATATATGTATGTATCTATGTATATATGTATGTTCATGTGTTTATTGTTTTCCAGATAATGGTGTTCAGTGAGTGTTAGAATACACTAGAAAAGAATCTAATGGAGTTTAAAATATCTTGGTTACACACATGTTAACTATCTCAGCAAAGGGCTAATTTTATGATTAAAATGAAATGAGCATTAAGAATGAGTTATAATGTGATAAAACAATTATTTTCATTTAGTGCACAATACATAAAATACTGACATTACACCTGCTATATATAAAGTGGAACTGTTGGTTTAAACAAGAAATATTGCATTTTAAGTCTGAGTTGTTTTTTTTTTCTTTGTATCTGAAAGCCTATGTTTAAATAAAATATTCTGTGGAAGACATCCAGCACCAGTAAAGAAATTAAGAAAATACAACGTCTTGCAAGCAATGTCCTAGACAAAGTGTTCACAAATCCATTTGAAGAAAAATGCATATGTATTAGATATTCTAATCTTCCATTTCAGTGAATTACATTCTGTAATCCTTCATTTTATGTTGAAGGACGTAGCTTAGCTTTTCCTTTTAGAATTTAGGTCAGCTGTAGTATTTGAGCAATATAAAAGAATCAAAGAATTGAATGAGTAGATATTCAGGCCATATGTTTCATAGTTGTTATTTAGGAAATATTTTATACACAGTTGTTTTTCTTTTATTTAATATGGTCAAATTGTCTAGGTATAACAAGTAAGAAATACTTCGTTTTAAGAACAATTAAAATTAAATAAACCTGAATTTTTGAATATTTTTAAAATTTTTACGTGTGTTTTGTTTTAAAATCTTGAGTAATAGTTAAAATTAATTAATGTGTTTTTTGTTTTGTTTTGGTTTTGGTTTTGGTTTTGGTTTTTGGTTTTTTGAGACAGGGTTTCTCTGTGTAGCCTTGGCTAACCTGGAACTCACTCAGTAGACCAGGCTGGCCTTAAACTCAGAAATCGGCCTGCCTCTGCCTCCCAAGTGCTGGGATTAAGGAGTGTGCCACCACTGCCTGGCCACATCCTTAATAAACTCCTTGATGGGGTAAATTTCTTTTTTTAGAATGACTTCAGGTACAATATGTTTTCAATGAAAATTCCTGAGATGTTACAGTGTAACTTACAGATGGGCGATAGCTTAAGATTTACCTTAACAGCTCTTCCTCACTTTAGGGAACATATTTATCTGCAATCTCTTTCCCCCTGGTTGTTTTCTGTCTAAGGAATGGAATTTCCAATCCCCCAACCAGACATTTCCCTTGGGTCACTTTTAATCAAGAAATAGGTAGACTGGTAGAGTCAAGAGCATAGTTTAAGAGTAGGACAAACCTGCGTTTGACTCATAGCTCTTCACAGGGACAACTAGACCATTTACTTACATTAGCTGAAATTCAATTTTCTCCTCTACACATGACTTGGTTGAATATTCTTCAAGGTTAGTGATCACATGAAACACCAAGTGTACTTTAACATTAAATGCACAAAAGTCCTAATAACTTCAGTATAATGCTAAGAGCATGCTATGTATCTAATAAATAATTAGTAAGAGAGTCTTGTTAAAGCTGTACATGAGACCATAAAGTCTGTAGACTCTTGCTTGTTGTAATAACTGTTATAGTATTTCCATGGTCTAAAAGAATGTTTACCCATTTTTTTTTAAAAGATTGAACATAGAAGACTGTGAGTGAATTATATTATCCATAGAAGTAATTATGTATCATAAAGGTATACCTTTTGAGAATTGCTTAATATTGCTCTTAGCCCAATATTGTGAGCTTATCTGCTTTTTCTCTTGTAATAACCTTTTTAAAAATTAGATATTTTATTTATTTTCATTTCAAATGTTATTCTCTTTCCTGGCTTCCCAATCCCATCACCCCTCCCCCTGCTTCTATGAGGGTGCTCCCCTGCCCACTCCTGCCTCCCTGCCCTTGCATTCCTCTACACTGGGTCATAAAGCCTTCACAGGACCAAGGGCCTCTCCTCCCATTGATTCCAGATAAAGCCATCCTCTGCTACTTATGTGGCTGGAGCCATGGGTCCCTCCATGTGTACTCCTTGATTGGTAGTTTAGTCTCTGGGAGGTCTGGGAGGTCTGGTTGGTTGTGTTTTTCCTATGGGATTGTAAACTCCTTCAGCTCCTTCAGTCCTTTCTCTAGATCCTCCTTTGGGGACCTCATGCTCAGTTCAATGGTTGACTGTGAGCATCTGCCTCTGTATTTGTCAGGTTCTGGCAAAGGCTTTCAGGAGTCAGCTATATCAGACTCCTGTTAAGAACAAAATCTTCACTAGTATATACTGTGAACATAGTTATTTTCTGACTTTGAAATATTAATCCCATTTTGGACCCAATATACATCTATATATGTGATTATATGAACATACTTTGTAGAGGTGTATGCAGACATAAACATACACATATGACTGTTCTTACAAAAACATAATATCTAAGCTTGATGCCTTTAATATCCATATTTATTTGTTAATTATATGTTTATTATTTTGCTTATTAGTTTAAAATTACACAAGTATATCATATTTACCAAAGTGGAAGTGGTCCTGGTAGTAAACTGGCATACCAAGGGCTTTCACCTAAACTTAAAACTGTGCCCCAAAGTCATTGTAATCAGTTTGCCTATTCTGATTTCCATGGGTATGTGAGCTTCCACAGAAGCCACTTGAAGGGTAAGAAGTATAGTGTAGAAGTTAAATAATACCTGACACATATACAGCAGAGGTCTCTATGGTCTGACCTTAGTGTGAGAAATGTGCGTAATCCTAGAGAAGGGTGAAGACTGGTGGGGGGGTACCCTTTCAGAGGCAAGGGGGAGGAGGAATGGGATGAGCAACTATGGGAAGAGAAACTGGGGAGGGGAGAGAATGACTGGAATGTAAATAACTAAAATAGCTTAAATAAATAAAAAAGAAGTTAGGCAGTATTTGATAATCTGGGTCCTGTTTCTAGGTGTGTCCGTCTCCAACTCAGACTCTTCATTGGTGTTGGTGATTGTGGGGTGATTATTTTGAATTATAATGCTTTGGTACTTGGAGTATTTAAGGGTGTATCTCTACATAGACACACAAGTAAGTAATATCTCTGAGATAGAGAATGAGAAAAATACCTCACAAAATGTGAAAAATTCATCTGATTTGAGGCTCAGTCCATTATTATGCAATGGCTTTGTCCATTGCTCTTAGCTTTTGAAGGCTTGTGCATCTTTTTCAAGACGTCTATCCCACTCTAACTCCTCTCTGCATGCTCTAGCCATGCTGTCTGGGTGCACTCTGAGGTGAATAAAAATTTCAGAGCATCATCGACTGCATGTGTTTGAGCCTCCTTTTGAGATACATTTGAAGGATCTGTTTTGTTTTATTTTGACAACTCCAGGAAGAGTCTTCTGACACGTGCTTAATCTTTTTTGAATAGTAAAACCAACTGATAAGTATTTCTGAATTGCAGCTAGTTCTTTCTGACTTATAAAGTCAGTTACTTCGTCCTGATTTCCCGATTTCTCTGCAGCTTTTTCTAAAAGTCTAGTCAGCAAATCAGGTAAGTCATGTGCTTACAGACCATGGCTCAACTAAATATTTAACAGTCTCCTTACATCAAGGCAGCTGGATCCCAGCATTATCCCTTCTGTAAAGGTCTATCTCCAGGTAGTGTTTGCTCACTTTCATTGTAATTCATGAGAATATTCTGATATTGATATTAGTCTTTGGTAGAGAGCCTTGAGAGACTAGAGAACTACACTTTATGTTTGTTTTATGTGACTCGTTAATTACACAGTCCTCTGAACATGCTAGGTATGCAGCCAGTGTTTGCTAGAAATCATGCTTCTTGCTGTGTTGCTCACATAAACCACAACAAGTGCACTCTTGAGAAATCAGTGCAGGTACAGAGGGATATTAAACTTAATTCTCTAACAGAAATTTCAGGATAAATTTCAATCCATACATTAAAGATTGTAATGGTCTCCAACTACTGTGGGCAAATTTATTAAATTAAAACTACAGTTATTATGGAAAACACAAAAGACCTCGTTAGGATACACATGTGTTCTAAGTCTAATGAGACTCCCATTGGATTTGCTTCTATTTTCTTTTCTAAGTTTATAAACTTATTTTTATTTTGCCCATCTGGCCATGTTTTGAGTCTTATTAATACTTAAATATTATAGACTGGCAGATCTACATAGGGAGTACTGATAATTTACTTTCTGCATTGGTACATCAGAAACAGTGCCTCCTGTGAAAGAAAGAGAAGATGCACACGTTTCAAAATATTCATGGATTCATCAATATTTTGAATTATAAGAAGTATACCATCAACAGTTTTAAAAAGAAATTTGAATGTTCTTGATTTATTTGGTTTGGCCTCTGACAATTTAAAACAGTTCCTAATAATATTTAAATTCTACCAGAAACCTAAGGACTAAATTACAATTAATTTCATGACCAAAGCAAGAGATACTATCTTTTAGCATTCCTCTTGCCAAAAAGGCAGAAGTTACAGTTCTTTTCTCAGTATGGGTCCTGGGCTTCCATTATCTTTGCACACTGGATGTAGCAACAGAGTGGGAGATTTGATCTTGCATGGGTAACATATGAGGCCTGACCTCAAATGTAAATAATTTTCTTAGACATTAATATAAATAACATATAGGATAAAAATAACTGAAAATAATTAAGTATAGATAATATATAAAGTGAAAAGTATAAACATATTACTTTATAGATGCCTGTACATAGTCTATACCTTTTGAAGTTTCCTAAACTTAATAAATTCAAGGATTTGATTTTTGAGAAAGGGTTTTATTCTGATGAGCAGGCTTTCCTGTAGTTTAATATATAACCCAGGCTAACCAGAACTCATGATGATCCTCCTGCCTCAACCTTCAAGTTTTGGGATGACAGTTACTGGCACTATGCCTGGCCTCAAGGTTATTTTGTTTGCTTATTTCCTTTAATGGAAGGAGTAAAAATATAATGATGAAAATTTAGAGTTCTTCACTTTCTGCCGAAGTCATTGATCAGCATCATCGATTTGAATACAAATTAAATAATCCCTCAAATTTTATGAAGAAGGTACAGCATCCACATAGCATGCAAGGCCTAGGATAAGAGATGGACAAGTCAGAATCTTTTCTCTAAAAGATCAGCAGGAGGATAAACAGGGAAATACACTCCCTCAAGACCACCTGATCACTGTGCAGCCAAGTACACTATTAGCATTATGGACAAATGTGGATGAATTTTGAAAAGAAAAGTAGTACTTTAATTCTAGATGTACAAGACTGTGGTGAACTTTTCTGGTTATAGAAAGTAGTATTGTGCAGAGGAGGCAAGTTAGGGTGAGCAGTAGAAAGCTCAGTTTGCTCCATGGATCTGTTTGTTTCAACTGTTTAGTAGGGAAAGGTAATAGAACTTACCAATAGCTTTATAATTGAGGAAATGGTACACATATGAACATTATTTGTGTAGAGGACACAGTTTGTTTACTAATTCTCCATAAATAGACAAGGGGATTAGACTGCATATAGAGAGTTTTAAACAATAGGACATGTTGACTCCCAGTACCTGTCTTAGATACTGTTAGATTGCTATAACTACAAAGCTTAACACAAACCACACAACGAAAAAATGATTTGTCTTGGCTCATGATTTCGGTCCATCATGGGTTAGAAGACAGTTAAGCTCATGGCAGTGTGAGCATATGGTAGAGGCTCCTCATCGTGTTTAGTAGAGAACATAATTGGAACTGGCAGGTACAACTATAATATCCATCCCACACACAGTGACTTACATCTATCGGGGCTTCTTTATATTAAGGGATCCAAAGTTTCTAAATGGAGTTCCCTCAGATGGAGTGCAAATTGATCAGAATGAGTTGGGGGCGTTTCCAATTAAAGACCTAATAATAATTGTGGTACCCTACCCCAAACTTAAAGAAAACTGAGATTCTGACAGTGTTTCTTTTTCTTCTGAGACTTGACACAGATTATAAAAATGTAATGACATTTGATCTTAAGGAGAAAAATGGACTAAATACAGAAGTTTGTAAGTTTATACCCTGAAAAGTTAACTAGCAGATGGTAGTAACCTGTAAATTGAAAGTGTGATCTGAGATGGCTGGAAAACATCAGAATCAGGGTAGGAAAACAGAAACTGACCTGTCTCTATGCTACGGCAGTCAGAGAAAGCATTCATCCCAGGTGAAAAGCTGTATTTAGAAAAGAAATAGCATAGTTAAATAATATTGTTAAGCTTTGTATATTCTATTTGTTATTTTTTTTCTGATTGTGGATTATTTTATCCTCAAATGCAGAATATCTGTTTTTCATTTTCCTTTACTTTGGCAAATTTATTTTATGCTAATATTGCAGACTACTGGGGGGTGGGAGGAAGAGGCCATGTAGTTACTTCTTCCCCTATGATCAATGGGTTTATAGCTCTACTATAAATGGTATCCCAAATATTAAAAAAAAATCAGGTTTCCAATGTTCAGAATTATATCATGAGGATAAAACTGGAACTGGGTCTGTCACCTTGGTTTGTTTCACTAAGGGATCTGTATAAACTTACAGAGATAAAGATAGCCATGTGTGGACTTATTCGGATGTTTATATCAACACTGGCTCACAGAAGGTAAACAAATAGGATCTTGTAGTTAATTTAGAAAGAAAAACTCACTTTGTCCTTGCATGAGGACAGCTTTCATTGCAGAGCTGGGGATTGAAGCAAGTTCCGTGTTCAGGGTGTCCAACAGCTCTCTACCACTGAGCTACGTGACACAGAACAATATATTGAGTACCACTTCTTGCCTCTTTCTTCCCATGGACAATTTAATAAAAAATATAATATATCTGAGTATCATTACCCATATTTCCTGACCCCTCTAGGACTTACTTTAAACACTAAATAAGTCAAATATGTAATGCACTTAGATATGCTGGAGTAAATATTTCAAACTTGCATTTATACTGCTCACACCTTCAAGTTTTAATTTGCCAGCCTGTAGATTCACCGCTGCTGATTTGGTCTTTATATTTGACTCACATTAAAGCTCAGTCTTCTTGTTAGTCTACAAATATTGTTGTATTTTCCTTTCTGCCATAAGTATGGAAATTGCAGCCACACAAGCAATTCTCGCTTTTATTGTCCTTTAAAAAAACAACCAATATATTATAGAATAGCGAAGTGCTATCTGCTTGCTTTAGAGACATGCATTTTAAGAACAATTCTATGCATCCTTTGCATTTACAGCATCTCCCCTACTGAAATTCACTCCTGAAATTTAACTACCAGATGTTTTCTTGGGATTACCCCTATTGGCTTCTATTTCCTTTAGAAAACCGACTTACAGTGCAAATCAGTAAGGGAACATGAATGGCAAAATTACCTGATTACAGCAGTATAAATTATTGCCATTTGTGCTTAACTATGTTTCATTTTCTGACATACATATTGCTCTATTGGAGTGATTATAAAATTATAATATTGCTGTAAAATAGCTCCTACCTGACAGGAGAAAAATCAAGTGAAGATTTTGGACATGAGCTTTTTGTAAGTTTCTCTGCTAATGTCGTGTCAGATTGAATCTTTCAGGAATGTTGCCTGTATGGCAGAAATGAGTATGGACAATGTCAGAGCCCTTTGCCTCTGTGCCCTCAACAGCCAGGACCACCTTCTCTTAGATACACTCTCAGTCACAACAAAGAGAAAAATACGCAGGGTTAACTGAAAAGGGTCATTTGCTGTGCCGGGTAAGTTGTTGGAAGTGATCCCAGAAGTCACAAGCTGCTCTACTTGTCTAAAGTCACTGGTAAAAACTGGACAAGAATTTTGATGAGGTGTTGCAATAACACTGTAACCCAGTCTGTCCTTAAATTGCTCCCATAAAACCCCACAGATAGGGTCACAATTACTGTCACTTTCTTTTTATGATATTTCCCTTGGAGGAAGCAAAAGCAGTCTGTCTATGTTAAAAGCTGGAAGCTCCTGGGGCTAGAAAGTTAGGTCCCCTCATAAATACAAGGACATTGTAATGCTAAGATACCCCTAAGTGATGGTGGTGAATGAGAGTCACAGCACTTAAGGAAGCAAGTATGTAAAATCTAAAGTTACTTAATTGAACAAATGTCCAGTGAATGGTGGCACTGGACAAATCACTGGGCTCAGAGTGCTTCAGGCCACTGATCATACATAACCATGGCTCTTAAATTGAACTGTGGTCACCTGGGGAGCCAAAGCAGGTAGTTAGATGCACACAGTAAATGCAGACAACTGTCTGAAGACAAATGTCTCACGAGTTCTCCTGTTGTTGCTATTCCCTGAAAAGGGCTCAAACTTTCAAACTCAGCCCCCTTTCCCAGACTTTCTTCATGACCTTTCCTCCCTTGCTATTATTATTATCACTGCTTTCAATATCAATCCTAGCAGATTTTATATCTATGAATTTGTGTCTTGATTTCCTGGCTGAATTTTACTTCCTGGGTCTACACACTGCATGCCTTTTACCCATAATGGCTTATTGCCTGCAGTATATAATTTTAAAAGGTTTACTAGT
>NW_022196896.1:94987872-95023674 GCF_008632895.1 Mastomys coucha | reverse complement strand
TCTCTTAATTTCTTATCATGAACATCTTTGAATTGGGAGGACTCCCAAAAATTATGAAAGAAGAGTAAGAAAACACATGCCCTTGTGTCACATAGAGCTAATCATAGGATTTATAGAGTTAATCACTGCTTTGAGTTAATCACTGTGCTTCTATCATAATCTCGTTGTAGAGGATAAAAAATTGGATCAGCCAGCCAGAAATTGGTAAGATATTTAGGAAAAAAGTGTAGTAGGTCATCATTACATAAATAAACATTATATTACATTAATAAAGTCTATATTCATTTTCTGGTTGCTAAAATATTAAATTGTAGGAAAAGAATATATATTTGACTTGTTATTTTTAATATTTGGATGTGAAAGGATATTTTTCAGCTTAGAAAAAGATAAATGTGACAGTTTTAAACCATATGAAAGTCAGTAATATGGCTATGTTACTAAAATTATCACAAAAACATAAATAAATGACTCTACAGGACAAAGGATTATATCCTTAATACATAAAGAACTTTAGATTTTTATAAGTAAAATATCATGCTTATAGTGTATTGGAAAATAAAATAGGGGAGTTCAACACAGAAGAACATAAGAGTTGAAAACTGTGTTAAAATTTTCTCTGTATATTAAAATACAACCAAGCTGGGCAGTGGTGGTACATGGCTTTAACCCCGGCACTTGGGAGGCAGAGGCAGGCAGATTTCTGAGTTCGAGGACAGCCTGGTCTACAGAGTGAGTTCCAGAACAGCCAGGGATACACAGAGAAACCCTATTTTGAAAAAGAAAAAAAAAACAAAGAAAATAAATAAATAGAAAAATACATCCAAATAAAATGTGAGATGAGATCCTTCTCTGAGTGGCTAAACACACACACACACATGCACACACACACACGCAAAAGCAATAACAACAACCAATTAATGAGAATGATAAAAGTACAGACAACATAACTGCTGTTTTGTCTAATCTAGATGATGCTTTGGAAATGAATTTTAAACATTCTTTTGACATGCTTGTGTGTGTGGGAGCATGCATTACACATACACATGCATATAGGTATGTTATCTGTACATGTGTACTCTTGTACATATTTGTGTGTGGAGGTTAATGGTTGGCTTTGGGTGTCATTCCTTAAGAGCTGTGTACCTTGGTAGTTAATTCATGTCGGTTTGTTTGGAGAAAGCATCTCTTACTATGAGGAGGTGTGTGCAATTTACATTATACTGGATGGCAATGACATACCTTTCTCTCCTTCCCAGCAATGGTTTGACTAGTGCATGCCACCATGCTTAGATTTTTCACATTGGCTCTGTACGTTAAAAATTCTGATGCTGCTACAACAAGTGTTTTGGTCCCTAAGCTTAGTCCCTGTCTTAGGGTTTTACAGCTGTGAACATACACCATGATTAAGGCAACTCTTATGAGCGCAACACTTAATTGGTGCTGGCTTACAGGTTCAAAGGTCCAGTCCAAGAAGGTGAGACTATGGCAGCATCTAGGCAGAACTTGCTACTGGAGGAGCTGTGAGTTCTATCTCTTGTTCTGAAGGCAGCTAGGGGAAGACTGATTTCCAGGCAGCTAGGATGAGGGTCTTAAAGTCCACACCTACAATGACATACTTCCTCCAACAAGGCCCACACCTACTACAACAAGACCATACCTCTTACTAGTTAGCACTCCTTGGGCCTAGCAAAATCAAACCATCAGTCTCCAACCCCCAAATCCTTTATTATATTTTCATTGTAAAGTACCATGCCAAGGAAATCCTCAGGAAACTAGGCAAAATGCTAAAATAAATTAATGTGTTTGATATTAAAATGAAACCATTACATATTACACACATATTAATGATCTTAAATCAACCTACTTATAGTTTAAAAATTGATGAGCACCCAATAATTTAGCAAACTTTAAAGAAAATAATTACATACTTAACTGCAAATTTCATGTAATCCTATTGCAAGAAAATATATGCTTAATTTTTATATATATTTACTGGAAATATCTCAGTTTAGAATGCATATATATATGTGTGTGTGTGTGTATATATGCATATATGTATGTGTTTCTATTTCATTATATATGTATATAATTTCTATTTTTCCTATATATTTAAGCTTTGCTAAGTGTGGGGTCTGATTTAGTAGTTCTGGAAAGACATCTGAGTTATTTATAACGATCTAGCCAATGATGCTTTTACTTTGGTCTGTGAATCACGAATTGAAAAGTGTCAGTTTACAGAACATCACATGTTCACTGTGCTCCAATGGGAGGCATTAAATTCTAAGTGAGAGAAATGAATGATGACATATAAAATATTCCTATGTTGGACAAATTTAATGCAGATTTTTCCAGGTAATGGAATGTATATGTTGTACAGTGTCAGAAGATCACCCTGAGCACTGACTTTGTAAAGATTTTATCTGTGACACTTTGTAATATATTCAAGGATATGTGTAATTTTATGACTTCACATTTAGGCTATTCTTGGACAGTTCACCTGACTCTATTGCGTGTCTGGTTTTTTTTTATTGTAATAAGATTCTATCATGAATTATTCTAATGAGGAAATTGGAACATGACTGATTATTTGGCTGCAAGCCTGAAGTTAACTCAAGATGGTTGATTCAGTCATTTGCTACAATTACCTGTAAAGTTTAGAGATAAGTATTTTATAGGTAGTGAGAGAGTACAGAGGAAAATCATTGTCTTTCTTACATCATCACACACACAGAAACAGACACACATATAATAAACCCACATACCACCATGTCAATATTTTGTTTTGATTAACAAGAAGCACATTAAATTATACCAAACAAAGACTGCTTATACCTATATAAAAGAAAAAGGCTGCAGTTACATGACATTTTGTGGTCTTTACCAATGAAAAGTGAAACAGAACTCTCTGACATGGTTAATGTCATGGTTTATGTCAGGCACCAAGTGATATGTATATATCACCAAGTGATATATATATATATATACATATATATATATATATATATGTATAATTTTATAATGTTTTCCTCCTTCATTTTCCTTTTTCCTTTTTTCTAACCTCTCCCAATTTCTTTTTTCAACCTCTCTCATAATTCCCCTTACCCGCAAATTCATAGTGTGTGTGTGTGTATGTGTGTATACAATGTTGCAGATATTTGCATGTTTTCAGAGCTGACACAACTACTTGGAAGAAGTCTTTTTTGACTTTTTTTTTTTTACTGGAGATTATGCACCATTTTGGAAAGACTAATTTTTATTCAGAGCAGTATACTTTCTCTTGTAAATATAAACAATTATTTAATTCCTTCTGATTTTAAAAGTATAAATTCAGTGTAAGGGAATGCCAGCATGGGAAGGCGGGAGTGGGGGGTATAGGAATACCCTCATAGAATCAGGGGGAGGGGGGATGGAATAGGACATTTCTGGAGGGGAAACCAGGAAAGGGGATAACATTTAAAATGTAAATAAATAAAATATCCAATAAAGAAATATAAATTCATCATAATCTAATTTTGGTATGAAAACACTCATTAATATTTGGCACACTATTGAGAACTGAGATTACTAAATGATTGAATACTATTAATTGGTTGAAGCAGACAAAAAAACAAACAAAAACCCTCATACTATTTTATCTCTTAAACTCTTTATATAACATTTATTTTAAAAAATAAAGAGTAATTTAATCGTGAATATACCACATATATTTTTGCTTTGTGAGAGGAAGACTAGACATATTTAATTTAAAAAGTATTATTCATGTATCCTTTAGATAAATAAATTTGTAAAATATTTAATTCAGTCTTTAACAAGGCTGCCCTCTCTCTTCCTATTTATTCAATAAAGTACTTGAGGTTCTATCTGGAGCAATTAGACAACAAAAGGAGGTCAAAGGGACACAAATTGAAAAGGAAGAGGTCAAAATGTCACTATTTGCAGATGATATGATAGTATACTTAATTGACCCTCAAAACTCCACCAGAAAACTCCTACAGCTGATAAACAGCTTCAGCAACGTGGCCAGATATAAAATTAATTCAAGCAAATCAATGGCCTTCCTCTATACAAAGGATAAACAGGCTGAGAAAGAAATTAGGGAAATGACACCCTTCACAATAGTCACAAATAATATAAAATACCTTGGTGTGACTCTAACGAAGCAAGTGAAAGATCTGTATAAGAACTTCAATTCTCTGGAGAAAGAAACTGAAGAAGACTTCAGAAAATGGAAAGATCTCCCATGCTCATGGAATGGCAGGATTAATATAGTAAAAATGACCATCTTGCTAAAAGCAATCTAAGGATTCAATGCAATCTCCATCTTTACTAGTTACCTGGTATCAAACACTGCTATACCATATGATACCTTTTAACAATTACTTTAAATTCTTTTTTTTTTAATTCAAAAGCTAATTTTACTGGGAATGGATCAGTAGCATCAACTGTCTGAAGGCACAGCATGAAACATGAACACTTGGCAAGTTAGAAATCATTTAGAGTGATTTCTTGGTAAATTATTATTTAAACACAAAGTTTATAGTCAAGCAATAGGATCATGGCATTAATGTTAACCAATTTTCAAATATATCCATTTGAATTTCACCCTAAATAAGAGTTATATCAAAATGACATGTTACTGATCAATAAATGGAAGAAGAAAACACTTCTGTGAGTCAATTTGGTAAGCAGTACCCTTGCAAGAAGAGTGCACATAAAAACGTGCCTGATTTGACTCATCCTTGCGTGCTCAGCTGATTACTTGTCATACAGATTCTTATGAAGGATTTCTTTTCTGTTTTTAACCACATGCATTTTTATATTTTTTAATTTTTATTTTTGTATTTTCCCCTCACATTTCTTTTTTAGATATTTTCTTTATTTACAAGTCATATGATATCTCCTTTCCCAGTTTTCCCTCCAAAAGAAAGAAAAAAATTAAAAACAAAAACAAAAAAACCCAAAAACCCTATTCCTTCCCCCCTCCCCTTGCTCACCAACCCACCCTCTCCCACTTCCTGGCCCTGGCATTCTCCTACACTGGGGCATAGAACCTTCACAGGGCCAAGGGCCTCTCCTCCCATTGATGACCAACTTGGCCTTCCTCTGCTACATATTCTGCTGGAGCCAGGAGTCCTACCATGTGTACTCTTTAGTTGGTGGTTTAGTCCCTGGGAGCTCTGAGGGTACTAGTTAGTACATATTGTTGTTCGTCAAAAGGGGCTGCAAGCCCTCCAGCTCCTTGGGTCCTTTCTCTAGCTCCTTCATTGGGGAACCTGTGCTCAGTCCAATGGATGGCTGTGAGCCTCTACTTCTGTATTAGTCCGGTACTGTCAGAGCCTCTCAGGAGACAGCTATATCAGGCTCCTGTCAGCCAGCACTTACAGGCATCTACAATAGTGTCTGGATTTGACGATTGAATATAGGAAGGATTCCCAGAGGTTTTTTTATTGTTGAGAATAGTTTTGGCTATCCTGGGTTTTTTGTTATTCCAGAAAAACTTGCAAATTGCTTTTTCTAAGTCTGTGAAGAAATGTGTTGGAATTTTGATGGGGATTGCATTGAATCTGTAGGTTGCTATTTTTACTATATTAATCCTGCCAATCCATGAGCATAGGAGATCTTTCCATCTTCTAAGGTCTTCTTCAATTTCCTTCTTCAGAGACTTGAAGTTCTTGTTTACTTTAAATTCTTTACAGGGTAGCAATGACAGCTGGAAAAGAGTTTTGAATTTTTAAAGTATGTAAACTGCTTCCAAGAAAAACTGTGGGTAGTCAATTTCAATAAAATATATTTAATAAGTAAATATATTAAAGGTGCATGAAACAAAATAATGTATTTTTAATTATTTTTACTAAATATTCTGTTTTAAAGTAAGTAGATGTATTTTGGCAGCAGCATTTTGGTCAAGTAATAAATTCCAAAATGTTCTTCAGGAAAAAAATATATTGGTGCTCTTATAGTACATATACCATTTATATATATAAAATTTCTTAGTAAAATGTAAACATAATATGACTAGTTAATTCTAGGAGGCAGCCTATACTCTTTGCCCTTAGTACTTGAATTAAAGGCATTTATTATATAAGCTTCACTTTCATTTACTTATAATTATTACTGTTTGAATTTGTACTAGTCCTTTAGGTGGTCATATAAAACATTTTGCCAAAATACTTCAGCAAATATTCAAAATTTTTAATTGTGAATGGACAACATTGAATTTTCTTTATGATACCAATTGGGAAATGAAATTGGAATATCTTTGTAACTAGCATGAATATAATCCAAATTCTGATTAAACCAAAAATGCAAAAGACTCTTAGGAAATATTGTATGGCTCTAGTCTAAATTTCACATTTCAGATAGAAGTAAAATTTTAAGTTTAAATACTTAGTTATGTATTTAAGTTTAAAATACCTCTGAGAAATATTAATAAGTGGTAATATTCATTATTTCTTCTCTTTACAAAATTTTATAAACTGTTCACAAAACCATTGATATAGGTATAGGCATAGGTAGGGTATAATTAAAGTTTAATATCAAGTGTTTGTCTACATTTCTACTGAAACAATGCACTTTATTTGTTAATACTGCTATGATTTTAGAGAAATTTCAAGCAAAAAACAATACAGAAAATAAGAGGAAATGTTCAGCCATAAGGGCTGTTTGACCAAGGAAGGGGATATAATGACAAAGGAAGGGGATACAATAACCAAGGAAGGGGATAGGAAGGGGATACAATGACCCAGGAAGATGATACAATGACTCAGGAAGGGGATGCAATGACTCAGGAAGGGGATACAATGACTGGTACATTAGGGGTGATAAAGTACTAGAAGGTAACTCTTTCAAGGCTGCAATTCCTAGAATATAGTAGCCTGGTGCCCTATGGAAACTTGTAAATGGACAATCATGGCAGACATAATGACAGTTCTCTGCCATATTATGAACATGTTAGTACTTCTTGCAAATGAAGGGTGTTTCAGTCCCTAAGATAAGCTTGTCAGAGGTGTTAGTAGTCCATGCAGGGCTGTTTCCCTACTAACATGGACAGGGGATATCGATTGCCCTGAGCTGTTCAGAGCTCTGTCCATTTTATTATAGTACCCTATACAAAATATACATTTTCTCATATCTCACACTATTTCTACTCCTTTAACAAGGAACTTTTATATTTTAATAAAACTCTAGTACTTCTTGTATTGCCATAATGACTTCATAATCTCAAGTTACTGGATATCTGAGTTGTGAGATTGAAACAATATCAACAAAAGAGAATCTACATGCTAGGAGCTAGGCAGACAAGAAGATATAATGGAGCTTTAAGATGTCCCTTGAAAATGCCTAGTCAAGTTTTAGGATTTTTTCTACTGTTTTTTATACCAGTGTACTGTTCTCACACACTTCCCCCACCCTCCCACGTGTTATCAGATACATGCCTTGTACATGCCTTAGGTTAACTCTGGTTAAAGTTTTATTCCAGGTATACATCATTATGAACTGATGTGGAAAGTATTACGAACAAGGAGGATCAAGACCTTTATTGGGAACAAGGCATCTTAGTATGGTAGCCTTAAAAGTTTTGGATCCTGGTGGTGTTCCGTGAAATCATAGGGTACTCGGGTACTTTTTCTTAGTGTATACATATACACTAATATATATATACTTAGTGTATATATATTGCTTTATACATTGCTTTTTTTTCTTTTTTTCCTTTATTAGATATTTTCTTTATTTACATGTCATATTTCCCAGTTTCCCCTCCAAACAAAAAACAAACAAACAAAAAAACCAACAAGAACAAACAAAAATAAACCCCTGTTCCCTCCCCCCCCCCCGCTCACAACCCCACCATATCCCACTTATTGGCCCTGGCATTCCCCTACAGTGGGGCATAGAACCTTCACAGGGCCAAGAGCCTCTCCTCCCATCGATGACCAACATGGCCGTCCTCTACTATATACATGCTGTCAGAGCAATCAGTCCTACCATGTGTACTCCTTGGTTGGTGGTTTAGTCCCTGGGAGCTCTGAGGGTACTAGTTAGTTCATATTGTTGTTCATCCTAAGGGGCTGCAAACCCTTCAGCTCCTTCTGTCTTTTCTCTAGTTCCTTCATTTGGGGACCCTATACTCAGTTCAATGGATGGCTGTGAGACTCTACTTCTGTATTAGTCGGGTAGTGTCAGAGCCTCTAGGGAGACAGCTATATCAGGCTGGGTTGTCCTTCCTTCAGTCTCTGCTCCATAGTTAGTCTCTGCAACTTCTTCCATGGGTATTTTGTTCCTCCTTTTAAGAAGGAATGAAGGGTCCACATTTTGGTCTTCCTTCTTCTTGAGTTTCTTGTGGTTTAGCTGGTGGGATTGCAAACTGGTACAACCACTCTGGAAATCAGTTTGGTGGTTCCTCTGGAAATTGGACATAGTACTATTGGAGGACCCAGCTATACCACTCCTGGGCATATACCCAGAAGATGCTCCAACATGTAATAAGGACACATGCTCCACCATGTCCATAGCAGCCTTATTTATAAATGTCAGAAACTATAACCCAGATGTCCCTCAACAGAGGAATGGATACAGAAATTGTGGTACATCTACACAATGGAGTACAACTCAGCTATTAAAAACAATGAATTGATGAAATTCTTAGGGAAATGGATGGATCTGGAGAACACCATCCTGAGTGAGGTAACCCAATCACAAAAATCACACATGGTATGCACTCTCTCAGAAGTGGTTATTACCCAAATTTCGGAATACACGAAGTAGATGTATGTTTCTAATGAACTAAAATCACTGTATTTCCATATTTTCCTTTGTGGTGAAGTTAGTCGTGTAATTGAGGTAGAATCTGCTTATACATTTAAATTTGATTTACATTCAAGAGTCTTAAGTTACTGTTGTCAGAAAAAAAATATACATATATATATCCGTGTTCTACCTAATGTATTACCTACAAGGTTGGAACAGCAGATGAGATTTAGAATTGAATGGTGGAAGATTCAGTTCAAACTTGGAGGATTGCCATCAAGGCTCTTTAACATGGATAAGGACCAGATCTTTTATGCATGCCAGTTTGCTTTTAAAGTGGTGCACTTAAATATACATTTCCAAACAATGGCATACCACTGCTATACTCAATAAAGCACAATATTAACGATAAAATTAACTTGATGTAAGATGCTGTTTCTTTGTACTCTAAGCCCTTTGTCCCCCCCCCCAAATTATTTCTTACTTAATTTCTTTTCTTTTAATCCAAAGAAGTTAGGAGAACAATGATAAGATTATTAGCGCCAAAACAATTGTTTTGACCACTGCTCCCACATATTCCCTCCCTTGGGCAAAAGACAGGCAAGGTCTCTCAAGGTTTTAAGAACATTATGTGTATTTGGGGTAATAATGAAACTGAAAGTTACTCGGTGAATATTTTGATACAGAGATTAGAATGACATTTCCCAATTTCAACATTTAAAGATAATGTTTTATCAGACTTTATAGTAGATATACACAGGTGAGTAGCACAGAAAATATTCTAATTTTTATTTCATGCAGATCCAAGAAGTGGTGCATAAATAACCTCTTAGATAGGTTTACCCATCAAACATATCTCTCGGGAGGTTAATGTCTTTGTATCATGATATTTTTCTTTCTCTCTTAGTGTTATTTGGGATATTTCACTGGCTTCGATGTTGACTACTGACATCAGATTGCCTGTCATTCTTGATTTAAACAGTCAGATTGGAAAATCTTTTATCTTCTAAGTATGATTCCTTAAAGTAGGTGTTCTGTTTATGTCATGGAAAGACAATTTTTTAAAAATTCTGCATTTTAAAATTATTTTTGTTTAGTGTGCAAAATAAAGTTCTTTTAAAAACAGTTCCAAAAGTATAATCATTATACATTGTGCAGACTTACTTCTGCTATTTCCTACCTTGCTCTATCTCTCTTCTCTTAGCTGGTCCCTTAAACCTTCAAAAAGTCATTATTCTGTATATATACATATATGACTATATGCATATGGATATATATGCACACACATTCTTATTCTATTCTCATTGTTAAAAATGTGTACAGAATAATTATTTGAATTTGACTTCCTTTTTTGTGTATTAGTCAGCTATAAACCTTATCTTAACTTTTAAATGGACAATGATAAGGCATATGTAGATAATATTTGTTATATATTATATATGATATAAAATATGTGTCATATAGAGGAAAATTATCTTATATAGTAAAATTATATATTTATACATTATATTATATATATGATATGTTATATAATGTATAAATACATTCTATATCTTATATCTTTATTATATATATTATATGTTATATTATTATATAGAATAGCATACACACATATATACAAGTATATATATATATATGTGTATATGTATGGCTATCAGATTTTGTCTCAGTGAGCATGGAGCTGAGTTAATGGCTTACCTAATACTATACATTTACTCTACACTTTACCTTTAATAAATTATTCATGACTTGAGAGAATACTATTATCAAAAAATTATGGGTAGTACTTTCTGTTTATAGCTAATTTGGGGGTAATGTTGTATTTGAAATATATTGACCATATTTTAATATTTCACTTATCCTTCAGTATATATTTTTTAATTGTCGAGCTCTTTTATTGAATCTAATTTGCATCATGTTTTTGTCTAAGCCTTTTTTAAAAATTTGTTCTAAATGTTAATACAGTATTCCAAACACAACTGTTTCAAACATCATTGACACATACAAAAAGCATCATTTAATCAAGAATATCAAGGAGCTCACAAGCTACATTGGATGTTTTGTTTACATATATATTACATATAATTGAGAATGTTGTTATGACTGACTTAATTATATACCTTTGCAAATTGTACTGTGTGTTCCTCAAAGATATTGTGTTAGTCCTGTAATCTAAATTCCAGATTGGCTAATTACTAGTTAAATTTATACAAAAAATATTTAAGTGGAAAAGTATTTTTCTTTCATTGTATTTTGGTCATGGTACTTCATAAAACATTTTATTTTTTAAACCCAAAGGGAGAGTGTAAGTTATTCATAGTCAGTAATCTGATAGACAAAAACACAGACATAAACACAGACACAAATGCAGACAGATATAGTCAGACACATGCACACACACACTTCCACACATACAAAAATATACACATTAATCTGTTACAGCTTTCTAACTAGAAGAGTGCCTTCCCTGCCTTCCATTGAAATAAGTGAATAGCTAGTGTACTGGCAGCATGCATAGAATGCTACCCAGTCTTAGTAGCTCAAATAGTGGATTTGGAGTTTTGGGTAGAATGGAATTTATTTAGAGTCTGCTCACAACTTAATCTGCCACCACCAGTGTCAGTGGCCTTGGCTTTCAGTCCCAGCTTCTTTTGATGAGCCACAAAACTTTTGCCTTCTTCTGAATTAGTGAAGGTATAATTTGTCATAATATTCAAAACTTCGATTCATTACGGTCGCTGTTGATTCAGCTCTTGGAATGTTACATTTTAAAGAGAGAAAAGTGAGTGTGCAGTCATCTGGGAGAGCTTCCATTGTTGGTCAGCCTTCTTACTCCCTTTCCTTGCTGTTTTGTTTTGCTTGTAAAGGCTGCCTGCTCCATTATCCCTGGCTTTGCTACTCCACAAATTGCTTACTGAGAATTCTTTATTAGCAGTAGTAGGAGTCAAGGGGCTTTGGACTGAAATTCATTTATTTTTAAGGACAAAATCAGATTCTAATTGGGCACAGGACAGCTTGGAAAAACATAGCATGCGCAGTGTAACAATTTGGCATTCCATTCTCTGAATCACTGGTTTTATCCCATCTCCCTAGACAATCAACTAGCTGTAAACTAAGTTGATTAAGAAGAAAGGCTAATGACAGAATTAAAGAAAGCAAAGAAGTCATAGAACAGTATGGACAAATGCAATAGTTCAGATTTGAAATAAATTTCAACAACTTATTGATTCTAAAATAAACTACCCATTTATCAAAACTATGTGGAAACATTCAAGTGCTCACTAGATGTTCTTTTTGAGGGGGGAATTGTAATATTCAATAACTCAACATCTCCTGTTCTTTCTTCTGTTATTCCTATTGCATGTTGGACAACTATGAATTAGGTAGTTCAAGTCCATGGGCAACCATGAACTAGTGCTTTTGTAAGTTTATAAATCTGTGTATAAGTATGTCTAGAGGCTTCTTTAGTTTTGATGATATTTCACAACAAATTGAAAAAGAAAGTTGGATGCAAATATTGAGAGTATGTTTCTTATAAGACCATGACCAAGTAATTAAACATTTATTTTGTAAAGTTTTGATTAGTTAGGCTGTGTTTACTTGACAGCAGTTTGGTGATTTAAACACTAAAATAGCAATTATTCTCTCTAAGTATATAGGTTTTACTGTCCATATGAATGTAATGTTTTGGACAAATAAATAAAACTTACATATTTATTTGTGTTATTCTAAGGTAAAGAAAAATTATATTCCACTATAAATTTTAGTACGTGTGAATTTATAAGTTGAATTTTATAACAAAAGTTTTATATACTGAGTTATCTCCGGTTACACTTAATGAAAGAAACTATAGTTTCATTGTGGGCACTTGCTATTCTGTAAATTATTTTAAATTTTGTTTCAGAGAGATAATTCTCCTTAGTTTATTTGTATCCAAATGTCTAGGAAGTATATAGAATTCTTTCAAAATGGAATTGACGATTATAATCATTTGGAAATGTATTAGCTGAAAATAATATTTAATTTACATGTATAAATCACAAGTGACTTTCTTTAGAAAGTATAATATTTGGGTAAGACTTAGAAGTAGAAGTAATGGTCATTCTCAAAGATTGTACCTAAGTCCTATTGGTTTGTGTACTGGCTGTGTTTGTGTGTCAATTGACACAGCTAGAGTTATCACAGAGAAAGGAGCCTACCTTCAGGAAATGCCTCCATGAGATCCAGCTGTAAGGCATTTTCTCCATTAGTGCTCAAGGCTGGAAGGCCTAACCCATTGTGGGTGTCATCCCTTGGCTGGTGGTCCTAATTCTATGAAAAAGTAAGCTGAGAAAACCATGGGAAGCAAGCCAGTAAGCAGTACCCTTCCATGGCCTCTGCATCAGCTCCTGCCTTCAGGTTCCTACCCTGTGCCAGTTCCAGTCCTGAATTCCTTTGTTGATAAATAGCAATGTGGAAGTGTAAGTTGAATGAACCCTTTTTTCCTCAGCTTGCTTCTTGGTCATGATGCTGTGTGCAGGAATAGAAGTCCTGATAGTCTGTAAATTCAGTGAGTCTACCTTGATACAAAGTAATCCTTTTACTGCCAATATCTTAAGAAAATAATATGTAAATAAACAAATAAACTATCTTATTTAAACATATGATTATGAAATACTAAGATACTTTTAATTAAAAATTATGAAATATTACATCAAGTAAGAACCTGTTGCTTAAATCAGATGCTTTAGAGGTAATAAAATATATACAAAAATGATAAATTTAAGACCAGATCTTGTTTTTTATAACAAATGTACACAATGGAATTGGTGAATAGATTTCTTTTTGTGACAAAAACATTTTATCAAATTAATGGTGTACTCTGCAAATGGTTTCAAAAGAAATTCTAAAAGCAAAGTTAAAAACATTTTCTATTACAAACTACAGAGTTAACAAGATAAAAAGTTTCTTTATAGAAAAATTTCAAATGCATGCTTTAACTGATAGCTGCAATATGGCATTTTAATGAGTTGTTTAGGGTTAAATTAACACTTATTTTGTAATAGGTTCATTTCTTAGTATTTAAATTACTTTGTTTTATAAGCAGAATTTTATTAATTTTTAATAACTTTATTATTTTAACCAAAACTTTATAAAAATACAGTAGACCTCAGTATCTGCTCTTACTTGTTCTCAATTGTTAATAAAATTCAACCCATCAAATTAAAAGTATGAATTTTTACTTTTTTATTTAAGAAAATTGCCTATGGATGTATACATATATCACAAAGCTGAAATTAACATATTTTGTTTAGTATTATTTCTGAATTATTTTCTTTATCTTAGAGATTGTATTGACAATGGCTATGTGTCTATTTTGACTTAGTGTACCTTTAAAGAATTTAATATTAAAAGGCTATGTAATACACAAAGGCACCACCCCCAAACCAATTTGTGAATACTAAAATAATATCTAGTTATATGTCTAAACGTAAAGAACATAGGTTATCTGCACATATGTGTTTTACTCCCTAACGTGTCCTTCTACTTGGGTTTCTTTTATTGAAGTATTAAGGTCTAACTTTAGCATGTAGGAGCATCCATTTACATTTTTAAAGTCGTGATTTCAAACTTTATTTTTTTTTATGTGTGTGGGATTTTATTTTATTTTTTTGCCTGCTTGTATTTCTCTGTACTATGTATATCCACAGGCCAGAAATGGCATAAGATTCCCTAGAATCCTGGATGTTGTGAGCCACCATGTAGTGCTGGGAACTGAATTTTAGTCATCTGCAAGAGTAGCAAATGTTCTTTACTGCTGAGTCACTTCTCCAGAACCCCAATGCCCCCAATATTTGTTATTTTGCCATGTCTGCTGGTAGAAAAAAATGGCTGTTATATTCAAAAGATTAGAATAACAACATCTTTATAGCCTAATTTTGACCATCTACAGCATATGTCCTAAAGGCAAGTATTTTTGCCTCTAACAATTATGTGCTTCAATATCTATAATTTACCTTACATATTTTTATTCCACAAATTTTGTCAATAAAATAGTATAGCTACTTATTGTATGCTATTGTTTAGACAATTTCATTCTTTCCTTGTTTCTGATATTAATGGCATGTTAATATCACATAACCAATGGGCAGGCAATGTCAATTAGAGCAATATCAGGATTCCTTCATTGGAGATACATCAATTAAGGACCCGGAGGTTAACAATCTGCTCCTGCATGCATAGATTGCATAGCTAGAATTAGATTCTGAAATAGGTTGTCCAACTTCAAGCTCCTTCTTCTAACGTTCATTCTACATTTTTAAGGAGATGGTTTTTCTAACTATGACCTCTCTAGCATCCTAAGTTTGTCTTTTAGAAAGGGGAGCCAAAGATTTGCTATTTAACAAGTCACAGTAACAGTTCAATAATAGCTGATATCCTTTTGAAGGTCAAAGTCACATACCTGTGTCTTTTCACTAAATGCATACTAAAACCTTGTTCTCTGACTGCCCCATTTGGAAGTTGTCAGTCTTGTGAACCCTCAAAACACTGTTTGTTACTGTTCTACCATTTTGAAACATTTAATTGTTGATGGTGTACACGTGAAGAAAAAACAAGGACATGTGCAGTTTTATTCAAACGATTTAGTTTTCTCTGAAAACTAAATATCAATTAAGACTTATCCCACTAAAATGCTGTACATTTCTTATAAAATTCTGGATTCTTCTGGATATCCTATATTATAATGAAGGTTCCAACTCTTGACAGACCTTGAGGATGGAGTTTGAATTGAATAGTATTCATATATTTGCAAGACAGAGATTCTTAGTTCTCATTCCTGTTGCTGTGATAAAATAGTCTGGCAAAAGCAACTTATAGGAAAATGGTTTATGTTAGTTCAGGCCAAGGTTACAGTCTGCCATGGGTATGAAAGCCACAGTAACAGGAGCTTCAGATGGCCAATCTGAAGTTTAGAAACCCAGAACAATGAAGGCTTGTGCTTAGGTCATTTTATCATTTGTATATGGTATATTTTCTCAGACTAGAGAATAGTGCACCTCACAGTGGGTTGGTCTTCATCCATAAATTAACAAGCTGGCTACTATTATAATGGTAAGATCTTCGTTTAACAATTCCTAAGCAAGATTTGTCTGATACAGCTTGATCAACCCACATACAATATATTTCAGGCACCATTGAGATTTTTTACCAGAAAGAAAAAGTAGGTGATGTAAACAATTTCAGAGATACAGGGAAGCAACAGTGTTTTTCGGTTAATAATATTATTTTGACTTATTAAAGTATTAGATATCAAGTAAATCACCTGTTGCATAGTAAGCACCCTATGAAGTTAGTCTCCCTTCTAAACAAGCAAGAAATGCAGAAAGTGACCATATACATGAATATTGGACAAGGAGCAGCAACTGGGAAAGGGTTCTCCCACAGTTCATGCAAGAGGGTCTGCAGCAAGTGACAGGAGGGGAGAGGCAGACGTGATGGCTAGACAACAGAGGTTAAGTGGGTAGATGATGTGGAATGGGGGCTGGAGGGTGGACATTCACCCAGTAAAAAGAAATAGAGTATGTCAGGGCAAGGCTCTGAGAAGGAGAGGATGATTAATCCTGAAAATGCTTTAGTATCATGTTTTGAAATATACCGGGGCAGAAGGACCATGTCGGTGAAGTGAATCCTGAGCAGATATTTAGAAAGATTGAAAACTCTAATTCTCCTGATTTGAGCTATGGTAAAGTCTATTTTAACTTTATTTCAAGAGATGGCTATTGCTGGTACAGTCATTTGAAGTGGTAGAAAGGCTCTTTGTTAGGCACAGTAAGTGTCAGTTTCTAGAAATAGATCCCTAGACACACACACTACTGATATGCAAGAATAACATTGTTTTGTATCCAGTGCTGTGATAAAGTAAAGTTATGTGATACATGTCTGCTCCTTATTAATACTTTTAGATACAAGGGTGTAAAGTCTCCTTAAAACTAATGTTACATCATTTACCTCCCTGGAAACTTTGTATATTCTTGTATATAATGTCTAGGGAAGAAAAGGAATAACAGCTTGTTTTGTTTTGAAAGGGAATAATATGTAAAAGCAAGAACATGCTTTGTTTTGGAAAGAAGTGGAATTTTCAAACTTTTAAAATTATTTACATTAGCTCTTACCTTTACAAAAAACACAGAAAATCTTCACAGTGGAATATTAGGTTCTGTTTTCTTTGATGTAGTAATGCATATACAATATTGCAGCAATGATTAACTGGTGTGCCCGGAGGTTTTTCCAGACCAAAAAAAAAAAAAAAAAAAAAAAAAAAAAAAAAAAAAAAAAAAAAAAAAAAATGCCTTTCAGCAGATCCCTTATCTGCTATCAGGGGACTGTTTACAGCAGCTAAAACTCTTAAGTGCCTTGTCTCTGAGACTGATGGGAATAATTAAACCAGTGTTTGCTGGCCCCTCTGCTCTTCTTCTTTGTGAGAATAGAAGCTGAGAAAAAGGACGAGATACATTAGACATGTTCAGCAATTTTGTAGAGATTTTATTGGTCGACCATCCTCTAACCATCCATTTTGTTTGTAGAACTAAATTATACGTGCTATATATATTTATACATATATATAGATATGAAATTGTTAACTTGTGATTATATATTTACCTATTTTTCTTTTATTTACTCCCAATTAGTTGTAGAAAAATATCAATATGAGCTTTGCAACATTAATGCTGTTAGGTATTCTGCTGGTACTCATTTTTATTTTATTTCTGCCTAAATAAGTGATTCGATCTTTAGGATACAAAGTGGTAAGAAATGTATAGCCTCACTGACCAAAATATTACCTTTCAAATTAAGTTATATATTAGCCAGCCAATGACAAATGGTGATGTTATCAGTGCATGAGAATCTACTGCCTGTGTAGACCTCTGCTTCTTCACATTTGATTGTCTCACTTCTTGGGTCATTGACCTCCCATACAAGTATATTTCCCATGGCCATCGTACTTGAGAATTCGAGTATCCTGTCTCACACATAGAAAATCAGTCTGATGACTGGGACAGCGATCATTGTTTGCTATGTGACAAATTTCGAGCATGAAGAACACAGAAGCTTCAACCTTAAAATATATGAGCATAGAAAGTTAAAAATGTGATCATGTGAATATTGTAGCTCCCTTGAGGTTTAAATGAATTTTCGATTGAAAAGAAAAAAAAAAAAGGGTTTAAACTATATTTGTATCTACATGTGAAAGAATGGTATTTTTTTTAGAAATGCAAATGTAAATAATAAGTTTTTATGTCAAACAAATTTGTTTCAGAATCCTTAAAACTTCTATAGAAAGCCACTTATGAATTCTGTCCACAGCAACATTTGGCCTCGAAAATGTCCTTTGACAAATAGGAAAGCAATGAGTACTCCATGTTCAAAAGTAATCTAATGGAGACTCTGGATGAGGCCAGTTGCAATCAAATGAATCCATCACCATGAAATCCTTCATTGTTTGTCCATTATCTGAACTCTCCCAGCTCAGAAAGGATACTTTGTCCCTCACTGGCTTACCTCCTATATTCTTGCAGTGTAATGTAGTAACCAAGTGACCATGGGGCTGAGCAATTTTAAGCCTCCCACACAGAGCTGGATAGCACACTGTACCTTTGATAGAAAGATACATTGCCACACTGTTCAGTGTTCAGCTGCTGAGAGGAGGCAGGAAAAGTAAAATGTCAGATCCGTATGAAAACCCCCTCAATCTGCTTCACTCTGGGCAACGTGCATGTCTGTTAGAGGAAGGTGAGAAAACACAGGGTGAAAATTTTCAAAGATCGAGTTTATTGTAAATTTCTGATGTTAATTTTGTCTATTTTCTTTGGTTCCTCTATAATAACTCAATCTGTCCTAGTGGCTTTGTATGGCTGATTCTAGGTAGTGTCTATTATGAAACTTGTGCTTTCACAAAGTTTCTGCTTTAAAAGAACAGGGAGAAGACACAACACACTCCTTTGTTTGAGGAGCTGTTCTAATCAGTTTATTTTAATAGCTTGAGGCCATTATCAAAAGGAACATGGTAATGTTTAATAAAGAGATGATGACTACAGTTCTAAACAAACAAACAAACAAACAACTAAGGAAGGACCCTAAGGATGCCGTGTCATCTAGACATCACACAGAACAAGTATTTCCACCCCTAACCAAGAAGGTATCTGTAATAGACAACTATTTGCAAAGGAAAAATTGGTTTTGTTCAGTGGCATCTCACTGGGTATAATAACTGGACTTAAGCATAGATCCAGTACCCAGAAGAAGATGAGCAACATAAATGGACTGAATTGTATTTTGGTAGACATTCTGTCTCAAACTGCACTGTTTGGGCATTTCTTGTCTTATTAGTCTTTGGCTTGTGTATTTAAGCCCTCAACAACATTTTAATCAATACTTTAATTCTAGGGTCAAGTTGTTAGTATGGTAGAACTACTAGTTTATTTTATTTTATCATTACAAAGAAAACTGTCACCATGTTCTCCAAGGCATTTGCTTCCATGATATTTCAAAATGCAAAGTCAAAAGTAGAAAGATTATTTTATTAAAGGACAGTGTATAAGAATTTCATGTCCATCTATGAAACAGAAGTACAAGTATTTAAAAATAAAGATTTAGAAATAAAAATGTAGTACCATTTATGTGTGTGCATGTGTGTGTGTGTGTGTGTGTGTGTGTGTGTGTATGTTAAAACAGGTTGCTAAAATATATTAATTTATATTAGAGAGCCAGTGAAAATAAAAAGTAACAATTTTATAGTTGACATTATAATTGTGACAAATTGTAGACAATATTTGTGGTTTGTTTTTAATTTTTTTGTGAGATTATAATATATTTCCCACTTCTGCCTCCATATAAATAGATCCAGGGCAGACCCATTCACCTAGGATGGCATAAATGAATAGATGATATATTCCTAATTACATGAATATAACCTGATTTGTTCATATGATGCTGCATGTATGTATATGTTTTCATGACTGAGATTTTTGTATTGAATATCCTATTGGTGCCTTGAAAGGCTTCTGACTATGTCTGCAGCTCTCTGCAACCCTGAATTGCCTGCACTTCTTTCCTAGGGATGGAGCTTCTGTGACCTTCCAGCCTCGATATAGGTATCTCTTGTGGTATCTTTTTCAGGTCATGTGTAGGCAGCCATTTGAGTGAGGCTTTGTTCACTTTTTTCTTAATTTTAAAAGTAATGTTCTTGTCTTGGGACATAAAGAACCGGTTTAAGAAAAATGTGTGATCATAGTGACCTTCAGCTTTACTACTTTTATGGTCATAGACTTACTGAACATATCACTGATTCTCATGTGGATGTTTTCATACAAACATGCAATATATGCAGACAATGATCCTTTCAAACATCCATTCTTCTTATTTATCCCACTTTATTTAGTCTTCTTGATCCCCATGGAAGATTTGCTTCCATTTTTATATGTGCATATGTGATAGGTGTCTATATAAAAAATCTATTATCTGCAAAAGAAAGAAAACATATCATGTGTGATAGCATATTTCATCTTTCTGAATCTACTTTTCTCTTTGACAATACATTAGTCTCTAGCAAACCAGGTGCATTAATATAAGATTTAGAGTGTAATATGTAGTGTAGACCCACTGCTGTTAGCTGGTAGAGATGAACTTAACTTGATGAGGAAGACTTGCCTCTCCCATGAACACACATATGTAATCTATGTAGTTGTGTGGTGTTTAGAACTGAGATGTAGTTGAATGCTTCAAAGGACCGCTTGAAATAACCACAAGGAGTTGGCTGCGTTGGCCGTGATGGGATGTTATGAGATAGGGCTGGTCGGCAGGGTTATCCTCCCACAGTATGGTAAATTTGCTTTATTGCCAACATGGTTGCCTATACATGAGCTGAAGACTGAGAAAACCAAGAAGGTTTCAGCTCTACATAGAGTAAACTAATGCTGAGAGTAGAATAGTCTACTCTAGAGCAGAGCACACCTATCGATTACTGAATATCAACTGCTCAGCTCTGAAAACATATGTAAAAGTAACATTATACAGAGAGCAGCAGAGATATACATACATATATACATCTACACACACATATGTGAAACAGCAATACAGCAAGGATAAAAATGACCATGAATTTGAAAGGGCATGGAGGAATATACGCAAGGGTTTTGAGTGAGGAAAGAGAAGTGAAACATGGTAAAATGATATTGTGATCTCAGAAGTAAAAGAAAAAATAGAGGTTTTAAAATACCTTTTATAGAGATCTTGGGGAAAGTGGATTCGGAGCCCAGAATAGCCAGCATCCACTCTGCTCTCAAGTTTTACCATGTGCTCTCTTATCTTCCTTCCTTAGATTGTTTTCAAGAACTGCTGAGTTCAAGCTGGTCCAAGGGCCATTCAACATTCAAACATTTTTTTCCTTCTAAGGAGACATATTTTATGAGTTAGTGCAAATAATTTTCCTATTGACTATATAAAACCTTTTTAAATGTTTATTAATCACATTGTGTATGGACGTGACTTTGAGAATTTAAGGAATCACATAAGTAGCTGTTGTAATATTTTATAATTTTATCTAAAATATGGTAGTGCTGTCCATAAAATGCAAGGATATATATATATATATATATGTATATATATATATATATATACATATATATATATATATATATACACATATATATATGTATATATATATATGAGGATATATATAAAAGATGGAATGTGGCAAAATAGATAAATACAGAGGAGGTAGAGTTTTAAGAAGCTTATGTGCTATGGGAACTTTAAACTGAAAATAAAATAGAGAAGTCACATTTTATCCAAAAAGTGAAGATAATTATACTGTGGTGTACAATGTCAAAGTGTCTTAAGGTGTACAATGTCAATTAAATGTCAATGATGGTGTCCCTATAATAATGTCCCCAGGGACATTGACTTGTGCTTTATTCAGTATAATAGCACACTTAAGCATAGCATAAATATTACTATCCAACATATGTATAAGAGCTCTCTCTCTGAAAACATCAACAGCAAATCCCAGCATATAAAAGTGTTTAAAAACACAGTTCATGTTGTAAAAACCACTTTCAAACATCAAATCACTCACTCCTTCTTCATCTTTTCTATTCCTTTCCACAGCTTCCCTTTTTGTATACGAAGGTTCCCATCAAAGTGTCTGTATGCAGGATAGCAGATAATGCAATAGTGGTTTTCATGGGTGTTTATTTGCCTTGTTTGTGCTTTTCACTTTATTTGGAGGGCAGGTCTGATGTTCTTCTAAAAAATCATTTGTCTGAGGTTGCTGATGAAAAGAGGAGATACCTACAAATATGGAAAGTCACTTGCAATGTGTTCATATGATTGTTTTAGTATGAATATTTGACCCTGCCTGTGCATGGACTTTTTGTTTAACTTTTGTTTCCTATTTACATGTATCTCTAAGAGTACATAGAACCTCTTGATCTAAGGTAGCATCTAATCTCAAAATTTCTATTTAATGTTCTTTAAAGGAAACTAATGCTGAAGATTTGGTTTCTTTTGTTTAATACTTATCATTAACCTCAAAGAACTACGGGAATTTCCCAGATCTTCACCTATCCAAAAATACAACATAACCTGTCTTCTCTCTTGATGCTGCTTTTTAACACCTACTGTACTTGTATGAAACTACCCAGGGAACTTTAAACATAATGCATGCAATAATTATATTCTTCTGATTAATCAGCGGTATGTGAATGGAGAATAATTATGGTGTCCTCAGTAGAAATATAAAGGAATAAGAAGCCTGCCTTAGTAATGGTGAACTAGGAGATGGAGAAACTCCACAATGTTACGTGTATTCTGAAGTGGAAACAAGCTTAACACAGTAAGTTTCTTAATCATAGCCAGGTCCACACAGAACATGTGTCCTTCTTCTGTTTTGTAGCTACATACACAGAAGGATGTAAGGTGAATTACTTCCTAATTGAATTGTATCAGGATGTACAATGATTATTTTCATTAGCCACAGTAGCATGTTTTTAGCTTAATGGCCACCACTTACAGAAATTATCCCAGTGGACTCCAAATCTGTTTGTTTTCCACTTAAATCTTCAATGAGATGATTCATAGCTCCCATTGCTCTTTTTGTAACAGCACCCTGAATAATTTATTATAGATTCCTCCCTTTTTTTGTAATGTTTTGTGATATGCTTTAGTGATCACTTTCAGAAGTATAGTACAGATTATTAGGAAACTTATTTGGACAAATATTAATTGTGTTTGCTCAGAAATAATCTTTTAAACTTATGAAACTTCCTTATTACATTCCGTGGTTGTCATGTTTGTTAAAAGGACATGAATTCAACGCCTAATAATTTGAAGCCTGATAAATAATTTTGACCAGATTCTGCGTGTAGTATTATGTGAAATACAATACTAAAGATTGGGGTTATCAGACATTTCTAGTGTCAGAGCAAGTGTCATTACCTGATCAGCTATCTCATTCACTTGGGTGTAAAATATTTGATTGATTTTTTTATTAATCGTTTTATTCATTTACATTTCAAATAATACCCTCCTTCTCGGTTACCCCTCCACAAAGTCCCCACATCCCATTACCCGTCTTCCCTCTCACCTTTGCCTCTATGATGGCTCTCCTCCACCCATTCACCCACTCCTGCCTTACTGCTCTAGCATCCCCCTACACTGGAGCATCAAGCCTCCCTCCCTTCCCATTGATTTTAGATAAGGCCATCCTCTGCTATATATGCATCTGGAATCCTGGCTCCCTCCATGTATACTCTTTAGTTGGTGGTTTAGTTCCTGGGAGCTCTGGGGTTAGTTAGTTGATACTGTTCTTCTTATGGGGTTGCAATCCCCTTCAGTTCTTTCAGTCCTTCCCTAGCTCTTCCTTTGGGGTCTCAGGTTCAGTCCACTGGTTGGTTGTGAGTATCTACATCTGTATGAGTTAGGTGCTGGTAGAACCTCTCAGGGAACAGCCATATCAGGCTCCTGTCAGCAAGCGCGTCTTGGCATCATCAATAGTTTGGGGGTGTGGTGTCTGCAGAAGGAAAGGATCCCGTGGTGGGGAGGTTTCTGGATGGCCTTTTCTTCAGTCTCTGTTCCATTTTTTCCCCCGTCTTTCCCTTGGATGGAACATTTCTGGGTTTAAACATTTGAGATGCTTAGGTGGCCCTATCCCTCAACTGAGGGCTGTGCCTACTTACTGAAGGTCGTCTCTTCAGCTTCTCTCTCTCCTTTGTTGGGCACCTCAGCTAAAGACATCCCCACTCGGTCCTGGGAAACTATCCTTTCCCTGGAGTCTGGGTCTTTCTAGTGGCTACGCCCAGTTCTCTATGCCCCACAGCTACATGATTCTATTCAATTTCCTTACCCTTTGTACTTCTCTCCCGTCCCTTCAATATGTGATCCTGCCTCCCCATTTTCTCCTTCCCCTTCCTTTCTCCCTTGCTCTACCTCAAGAATTTCCAACAGTATAGTAGCCTGGCTTGATGAAAGCTTTTAAATAAATTGTAAGGATTTGCTGTGACAGTGTTAGATTTTCCTGTATGCTGTTGGTCAAGATTTTTTTTCTTGATCTCTCTCTTCCTGGATCTTGTAACACAGTGCTATTGTTTGAGGAACGCTTTCCTTATTTGAAAGGATGCTGAGATGGTACATTTCTGTGTGGGTTGCTTGTTAATGTATGAACTGAGCCACATAATTGCCTTGGTTGGTATAATGCACAGCAGCCAAGATGCTCCTGCATGTTGCGATTGTGTGTATGATTATTGGGACAAATGCAAAAAGAAAAAGAACATGAGGATTTCCTTGAAATCACCATTATGGATATTAAATATTTAGCTAGCATGGCTGTGAAACTAAAATTTCAAATTTTATAATTTTAATTAACACACATTTAAATAACTGTATGCGGCTTTTGGTTCAATATTAAACCATTTAAATATATGCAGGAAATAATGAAAGCTGTACTTCATTTTATATAAAATTCAATTAATGTCAGCAGGCTCTGCAAACACATTATTTGAAGCAACTGAGAAACTGATACTGTGTTCACTGAATCCCACTGTCTCAGATTGTGCGCTCATAACTGCTGCCATAACAAAGCAGTAAAGACTGCACTGCTTAAATAATAGGAATTTAGTTATGTAAAATTTTTAGTGTTATTTATTGTGCATTGAATGTGTGTGTGAAAGAGAGGGCAATCAAATACATTCAAGATGTGTATGTAAGTGTGTGTGTGTGTGTGTGTGTGTGGTGTGTGTGTGGTGTGTGGTGTGTGGTGTGTGTGTATGTGTGTGGTGTGTGGTGTGTGTGTATGTGTGTGTGTGTGTGTGTGTGTGTGTAGGGAGGAAGAGAGAGAGGGAGGAAGGGAGAGAGAGAGAGAGAGGGAAGGAGAGAGGGAGGGAGGGAGGGAAGGAGAGAGGGAGGGAGGGAGAGAGGAGGGGGGAGATCCCATGTATGCCATGGTACGCACATGGAGGTTTGACTTCAATTTCAGGAATTGGAGATGTATACCACAGATCCTGACATTGAACTTACATCACTGTGGTTTTGCCTTTTATTGCTGAATCATTTCATCAACATAGAAAAAAGATATTTATCAAATCTCTTGAATCTTCAAGCCTAATATCAAGGTGTGGACAGATCTGATTCTGTCTGATGGTTCTCTCCATTTGTTGGTATCTACCTTTTCCTCATATTTTCAACATACTTTCCTTTGTGACTGAGAAGCCGTTCATGAAGATACCATTATGGTGGATGAAAAGTCTCATGTTTATCTGATCATTGTTTTAATCATAGTGTCTCCAAGTATAGTCCCATCATAAAGTACTCCTGTGGGACACACAGGAGTCACACCAATAAGACATGATGCTTCCAAAGACACTACTTCTCTGCCATTGGGTCAGTGTATGGTATCTCCTTCAGAGTTCTGTATCCCAAGCATTTTATATTTGTGGCTTAGTTGTTCTTTACTTCAAAGGAGTAATGTCTTATATTTGCACCAGTACATGTTATAAAATATCAGCTATGTTACAAGTGCTAACTCTGTGGGTCCTTAGTAATTGTTTTGTGTTTGGAATTTTTATTTCATTTGTGGTAGATCTACCATACCTTTTTGCAGTATACATTATCTTGAGAAAAATCTATATATTTTGAGGATAGTTTACAATTTGTAAAATCACATGTAGTTGGGTATTCTGGTTATAGAACCTACATAACAAATTAAAATGTTATAAATCTTTTCAGTATCTTCACATTTTACAAAAAATATTGCTGTTATGAAGAAACATGTTTAATTCATTTTGTTTCACTCTCTTTGAAACACATGTCATTTTCTTTAAGTGTTGCTCATGTATGGTACAATAGCAAAGTTTTAGGCATTTTTCTTAGAATATGTATCCTACAGTATGTAGTCTTTAATAAATATTAAGAATTTCCACTCTATTCATTTAGGCAAGAATACTTCTGTTAAAAGACTTATCTCAAATTCTTGAAGCAACTAAGGTTTTGATGGTAGGAAAATTCATTTCAGTGTTAAATGCTGCCACACAGGGAATCTAATACAAAAGATTAACTCAAAATTGAGAGCATATTAGAAGTATTAATCTGCTTTGATTAAATTTCTGCACCTTTAGTGAACCATCTAACATTAATGACTTGGGAGCCAATTGTGTTTATAAACTCTACCTCCTCACAAGAGGGAGAGAATAGGTTAATTTTGAGCAGATACACCACTGAGACATTCTCCTTTAAAACTTTCACCTGTCTTTTATTTTTCATCTTTTAATTAGTTTTTCTTGAAAGAGATCTGTTTGATAAGCAGCATTGGTTGATTTTCACAAGCTCTTCCTTTCTATCTGGTTTCACATCATTCCCCCCACCCCTTTCTTGCTAACAGAGCCTTGATTTGACTGGGGGAGTTTCTTCAGCTCCTTTCGTCTTTATGACCTCCAAAGCACATAACCACTGCTAACCAAGGAGACACAAGTAGACGTTTATGAGAGCTTTTAGGAAATCATTTGCCTTACTAACGGATAGAATCTTGTTGGTAGCCTGTACTTTGCTGTCTTCTCTCTTGTTAGAAATGTGGAGATCTATAGGAGCTATCCATATCCAGGAATTGAAAAACACAAGGTCAAAAGACACATCTCTAAGGAGGAATGCCTTGTTGATGTGACAATATTTGCCTGACCAGCATTAGCAGTTCTAGCCCAGAGCTGCTTCCTATGACTGAAAAATTAACCTCTGTTGAAATCTCTGTTGGCTTTTTATTACTTGGCCACAAATGTATTTATAAAATTTATACGTACTCTAGGACAGGCTTTAAGAAATGATCATTATTGACCCTGTCCAATGTGGAATAACTATCCATATTGAGGTTATAAAACACATGACATTTATGATTCTGTGTATGATTAAGAAACTGGATTCTTAATTTTATAGCATTCTAATTAATTTAAATGTGAATTTAAACAGCATCTTTGGCTGGTGTCTGATGGGTCATGCAGGTATAAATCTTATAGGGAATAATTAATAAATCTTACAACAGTTTTATTAATGTCACATTCTCTTGAAACAACTTGTGGCACATCACATTTTCAAACTTGTCTGACTTGTCTTGAAATTTCAAGTTATAATTTCCTTGCCTTTGTCTTTTCTTTTACTTCAGTTAAAATACCCTTCTACTAAAATATAGGGAAAGTAGTTTATTTTGGCTTACTGTTCATGGGATAGTTTATCACAATGGGGAAATCAAGGCACAAAGTACTTGAAATAGCTGATCCCATTGCATCTAGAGCTAGGAAGCAAGCAATGAATATTAGTGCTTTGTGTAGTGTAAAATCCTCTCCTGACCCTAAGGAATGGTGCCACCTGGTGTTTGCGTGTCTTCACACTTCTTCTTCATGCCCAGAGGTCCATCTCCCAAGAAGTTCTAGCTTCTTTCAAGTTGATAGTGAATAATGACATCACAATCCTCTTCCAAAGTATTCCTGACTGACATCTTTTTTTGTGGGATATATAGATCCCCAAGTAGAGTTATATTGTTAAGACTTGAATTAGAGGGTTTTTTTCTTGTTGTTGTGTTGTTTTTGTTTACTTTATGAATACTCACTAATTATTCATTTATTTCTTTGCCTAAGTTTTGGGTAACCATCATGAATTCTTCATTGAGGTTAATTAATGTTACGAGGCAAAAATGTATCCATCTTTGGAGTATGGAACTGTCAGACTGCGTATGGTGCAATGGCTCATGGGATCCATTGCTCTAGGCTTGGAAAACATTTCAGGCAAATCCACCCACCAACATTAAGTTCACTTTGTGCTATTTTCACACTTTAATTTTTAAAATCTATTTATACACACTCTGCAACAGATGTTCCTTGTTTTTTGGGATGGGAGGGTGTGAATAATTTATTCAAAGATAAGGATTTATCTTCTTAATCCATCTTTCCTATGATATATTAGGTGTAAGGGGTAATTCCAATTGAACTGGATGTTTTTTCTCATGCACACAAAAGTCTTCTGCAAGTATATTTGGGGCTAATATCATTCTCATCTTTCTGAGATGCCTTTGAGGAACGGTAGGGAGATACGTGGCCATTCATCCCAATGGTATGTAGGAGACTTCCAGGCTGGCCTTACTCTCAGTGGTACTCTAGGAGACCTCCAGGTCATCCGTTCTGGAGCCTTACTGGCATCATTGAACTTCGTGAAGCATGCTTCTGACTCTCAGGAAGACAGTCTTTGGAGTTGAAATTGCTTTTAAAAAAAATTCCCTTTTCTTTGTGAGATTTCAAAATATTTCTTAACACCGTAGATCGTCATAACCAGTTTATAAGGAGAGTGAAAAAGATATCCCCCAACAAATTTAGAAGCTACAAATTCATAGCAGAGACTGTATGTCACTACGCCAAATGCGCTGGGCTTTTGAAGTGCATGTAAAACCCTCAGAGCTTCCAGGGACTAAACCACCAACCAAAGAGTAAACATGGTGGGACTCATGGCTCCAGCAGCATATGTATAGCAGAGGATGGCCAAGTTGGTCATCAATGGGAGGAAAGGCCCTTAGCCCTGTGAAGGTTCTATGCACCATTGTAGGGGAATGCCAGGGCCAGGAAGCAGGAGAGTGTGGGTGGTGAGAAGGGAGTCGGGGGAGGGAACAGGGGTTTGTTTTTGTTTTGTTTTGTTTTGTTTTGTTTTTCTTTTTTTCGGAGGGGGACCTGGGAAAGGAAATATTGTATGACATGTAAATAAAGAAAATATCTTAAAAAAAAATAAAAAGATACACGTTCAGGGACTGCCAGGCTCAGCAGTAAGAAGCAGGAATTTTCTTACAAAAGGCTTGAGTCTCCATCATGGCATCCATGTTGGAGTGGCTCAGAACTACCTTTAACTCTAAGTACATGAGAATCTGAGGCTTCTGGCCTCCACAAGCACCTGCAATTGTTTCAACATCCACACCTACATGCTATTAGTTAAAAATAATAACAAAATAAATCTATAAAAATAGATTATGAAGTAATATTGAGTTTTAAACTTTTTTCTCTCTAGATTACAAATATATATCTTTGTCACAAATTAACCATAATTTCAAAATGATTCCATTGATGTTATTTTCTTCCTCTCCTGAGTACTGGTTTTTCAGTGCTGAAAAAAAAAAACAGCTTAAAATCAAGGTTTGTAATCACATAAAGGTATGCTTCTTTCACCTGTGAACACTCTAGGAGCCATTACATAAGAATTATTTCCTCAGAGCTCCTTTTATATCAGTAATGGTGGATGGAGTGCTAAACAATTATTCCAAATTATAAAATTAAGATTAATTTGAAAATATGTAGTGAATCTGTAAACATTTACTGAAAATGAGACCTGGAAACATAATGTGTGCCTTGGAAGACACGGGCCCTTCTGAAATAATTATAATCCGTTGTGTAGCTCATGATGTATGTGTTTTGGAAAATAATTTTTACGAAAGGAAACACTAAGGGCTCTCTCTACATGTTTCTCCCTTTGGGGCTGCCTATCATCTGCACATCAGACTTTTGGAAGGCTTGCCAAAGTATTTTTTTCCAACACTGTCACTTAGAGTGTGAGCACTCATGCTTATCTGCTAAGCCTCCTTTTAGATAGAGCCCTGCCAGACATGTCCTGCCCTGCCAGCACTAAAGCCACGCTAATGTGTGTAAGAGATACCTCCTGATTTGATTTTCACTGACAACATATGCACTAATGAGGTGGCTGGGAAAAAGTTACTCCTAAATCTAATAATTATTTGGGGGGTGTGTAAATATTTTCTTTCCTTTTGCCCTTGGATTTTTCTCTTTCTTCTCTCATTAATTGCTTTTGAAGTACCTTGGACCTTGGATTATAAATGATATGTTCCTTCCTTGACATAAAATCATCAGATCTATCTAGTCTGCTAGGTACTTTGTGTATCAGTTACGATTCAGCATGAAAGCTCTCTAACAGGAATATATATACTGTGCTATAGAAAAAAACACTGATAAACCATGATGTGACCATTTAATTTATCTGTTGATCTCTCTCTTTGTGTGTGTGTGTGTGTGTGTGTGTGTGTGTGTGTGTGTGTGTGTGTATTATTTTGGGGATTTTTAAGGAAGATTTTATGGAAACTCCTACTTAGATATAATTTTTTAGTGCTCCTTCTGAATGAGTAGAATTTAATGTTTAATCACTTTGGACCAGATTAAACCACACACACATACACACACACACACACACACACACACACTCATCCTTATATATAAGAACATATTTTTTTTTTACATTTTACCCATTTGTACTGCAAATGCCAGTGCATGGATTTTGACAGTTGGTCATTAAGGAAATGCAAAACAAATAGCAGACAATTAGGAAAATGTTCTGCTCATGTAGAACATAAACACTGATATGTACCTGGCAAAAATAGTGCCCTGGAATTCTTGGCTGTGAGCTGATTTTATCTACAATAACAAAGAACCGATTATCTCTGTCTAGGAGTGTTTCTAAAATGGAAGTTGGAATGTCTAGACAAATATTACTACAGAAAATCTGATAATCACTAGCATACGTTGACATTTTAGCTCAGGGAAATTTAAAGATGCAAATGCTTTAATTTTTAAATAAGAAAGTAGTAAAGCATGGTGTGTGTGTGTGTGTGTGTGTGTGTGTGTGAGAGAGAGAGAGAGAGAGAGAGAGAGAGAGAGAGAGAGAGAGAGAGAGAGAGAGTGTCACTACATATCATGCTAGTTCAGTCTTTTCCAGCAATCTTTACTTGTAATACTTTGGATTTGTACCTTATTATTTTAGAAACAAATAAGCATACTGGAATGTCCATTTGCCAGATTAAAAGAAATGGATAAAATAATCATGTGGGACTTGCATTTTAAAGTTGCATATGATATTCTAAGTGAAGCTTTCTAACATTAAGCTTCAATAATCAAAACTTTTGCCTAATTTCTCTTTTAAAAGTTTTACTTATTTGTATTTTATATTATTTTGTCTGAATGTTTGTATGTGCACTGTGTGGATGCCTCCTGTCCTGGAAGAAGAGGTTGGACATTTTCTCAGAATCAGACTTAGAGATGGCTACTGGCAGCTACGTGATCAAAATAAACAACCTGTCCTACTCTTAGAACCTCTTTTATGTAACAGGCAACACTGTTCATTATTTTGGAAGTGTGAAAATCAGAAACTCTGCATGTAGACTAGATATCCAATTCTTAAGTGATGCGTAGCTTTTAAAATTATATTTTATGTTAAAGACGAGCCTCAGAAAACTGCTTTTAATTTTGTTAGTTTAGCCTGTCCTCTCCTCAAAACAAAAGCTTTCTACCTATGTGTCAGTCAATAGTCAGATTAGAGGTATTAAATACAAGGAGCATTTACAAAGCAAAGTGAAGGAGGTCTATTAGAAATACCTTAGATATCCTGGTTATTTCATAATTCATAGTGTATTCCACTTTTTACTTTCACATTGAGCAATAGGTACAAGATCTTGAATTCCTAAAGTCCTTCTTTCCTGATGTGTAGCAACATAGTTAATGGAGATTGCCTGATTACATGGTAAAGTATTCTTTTATAAGATAGAACTCTCAATTTGGCATCAGAAAGACATGGACCAAATATCTTGACAGCTTTCAAGTTGTAAAATTCTGACAGGAGTTTATCTACACTCTAAAGTCCCTCCTAATTTGTACATAAAACAATGATAGTTCATTTTTCAAAGGCTTGTTGCAACTATTATAGTGAAAGAAGGTTTCTAAAAATACTGCCCATGATGCCTAGCACATACCGAGTCATCATGCACATATTGTCTAGTGTGTACTAGGTCATCAAGTTTAGCTCCCTTGTTATTTTTATTGTTTCCAGGGGAGCATTGTATTACTATTTTGTTACTTTTAGAATGTGCTTCTTATCATGGATGAGGTATGTCCTTCCCTTCACCAGTAGACATTTTTCAATGTTTAGAGGTATTTATTTTTGCTGTTGACAGTTGGGAGGGAATTGTGCTGGCACCTGATGGATAGAGATCCCAGATATTGTAACATAGTGTTCAAGGTGTAAGACAACTCAACTGAGCTCAGAGAAGGCTCTACCTCTAGGAGATTAGGAGCTGTTTGTATATAATATTGTCTTAGTAAACTCATTGGCAATATCTATAAAATTTCCATCAGGAAACTGTCCAAAACTATTCTGATTAAGAATAAGTTACGTAAAATAAAAAGAGTAAGTTATGTGAATGAATATTAAGATTACCTTTCTACATTTATAGTGGGATATGGTGTGGGAACCATTTTAGATATTTGACAAATGAAAATATTGATATGACTATAGAATACAATATAAGCATAAAAAATCTAACACAGAATTAAATGTAAATTGCTAGAGAAATATCTGTGCTCTCTAGTGAATCAAATTAGGTACTTAGAATTTAACTGAACTACACTAGATCTAGATCATTAAAATCATGTACATGATTGTATATAATACTAGTCCTGTCCAATGTTTCTGCAATGCATTTACCTTGACTGATGTGATAGAACTAGAGATTCATGCTCTAGATTAACGGTTCTCAACCTGTGGGATGCAACCCCTTTTATGGGTCAAATAACCCTTTCATAGGAATCATGTATCAGATATTTACATCAAGATTCATAGCAGTAGCACAGTTACAGTTATGAAGTAGCAATGGAAATAATTTTATGGTTGAAGGTCACCACAGCATTAAGAACTGTGTTAAAGGGTTGAAACACTAGTAAAAGTGAAAACCATTGCTCTAAGACCTTGTAGTTATAAAAATCAGATATCTATGATTTCTTTTGGAATTCTCTGTTCAGTAATGTACAATTGTTATTTTTGTTGCATTGAATGCAGTTATATTTTATAGTATTTACTGATTTATAATCATTCTTCTTACCTTAAAAAGAAAAACATGAGTTACTTCTGTCATTTTAATATCAAGATGCATAAACACCAGAACAATTAAATTACATTTGAATAATCTGGATTTTGGCATAATGTCTAGTATAAATAAAATGGTAGATATTTCCTATATCCTCCACAAATTGTGTGTGTGTGTGTGTGTGTGTGTGTGTGTGTTGGAAATTCATAATTAGGATCATGAGAGTTTAAATCAAGTCAAGAATATCTCATGTTGTAAGACCATTATTAGTAGTTCCATGTTAGGCTGGGTTGAGTCCAAATCTGGGGAATTTTCAGGTATGTTTTATAGCAATATGAAATTCCAAAGTGTGTGATGAAATAAAATTTAAAATTTATAAAATTGTTCGGAAAGACTTTAGTTATTGGTTAGTACAGTGTGATTTATTTATGATTATTTGAATTGAAGGTTCATTGAAAAGTAGGAAAAAAATAAAAATTATTTGCAAAAGATTAATGGAGTGATTCAGATGGTGAGGTATAAAAGAAAATTCACTAATGGAAGATATAAAAACCTGAACCTTCTTTGGTCATGGATGTGAAGGTACATTTTAACAAAAGAATAATGTTTTACAAATGTGTCTAGAGCTTTTCAGTATTCTGTAACAGGAACTTATTACTTACAAATATAATGCAGTCTATGTTTATAACTTATTTAAGATTAAAGACTTAATGATCTTATAAAACAGGGTACATTGTATTATAGTAACATCTGGGACAGTTATGAGGAATTACTAAATAAGATATTATATTTTTATTTTTAATTAAGAACTAAAAGATGTTTTAAAGTTCACAAATGAAAGGCTAAATATCCTTTCTCAGAATTTTACTAAGCATGAATTAAACTTAGGAGATGCTTGAAACTTACCATTATAATGGGCATTGTCTTTTAAAAGTTTTAATAACCTTTATTGGAGAAATGATGATTAATTAAGTAATATAAAGGATTAGGGTAAAACAATCACTTTTAACCACTTACTAAATGTATATTTGTCTCTTGAAACTTTATCTGACAAGAACATCACATTAGTAGACTTACTAGTGACCTTCTCCACTAAAGATTTCTCTTCATTTATGACATAAAAATCTGTGTAGCCTGGGTTATCCAATAAAAAAGTGGGAGTAAACTTTCTTCAGAGCTTCAATTTCAGGATTTGCCATAAATTGATTGCATGCTTATTATTTTTCATCTGCTATTTTGAGAGCAGTTTACTCATGACCGAGTTTAGTAAATGAAACTTGATAATGCATATACATATGCAGTATATATGCATACATATGTATATACTTATATACATACATACATACATACATACATTATTCATACACATGCACATACACACACACACACACACACACACACACACACACACAGTTTGTTAATGTTTGAACAACCATGAGCCTTTCCCCCTCAGGTCTATTGCTCCTTTCCATGTTGTCCAATTATATGTTGAGAATATTTTTCCATTACTAGCTCAATATACCAGTTACTAGGTGGAGGATGAATATGATTGCCCATTAGATCTGAGAGAGTTGGCATTCCTATTTTCCTCTTTCATGTGACTTTAATTTGAGAATTCACCGATGGCCTTCTAGAACTCTTTCAAGAATTGCCTCTCACCTACTCATCCTTTCTTCTCTTCCCTAAAAGTTTGAAAGGTGGCTGAGCAGTGGTGGCACATACAATTAATGCTAGCCCATGGAGGCAGAGGCAGTCAGCTCTTTATGAGTTTGAGGCCAACCTTGTCCACAGAACTAGTTCCAGGACAGCCAGGGCTACATGCACAAGTGTGCACGTACACACACACACACACACACACACACACACACACACACACACACTTACACACAAACCCAGTCTCAAATGGAAAAAAATTTTTGAGAGCTTTCTTACAGTGTATCAGTATCCCCTTTCCCTTATGTCATCTCTGTATGCCTAGAGCAGTCTGTTCTCTGAAAGACCTAGCACAACAATGATGTGTGAGGTCGCTTTTAATATTATCATTTTATTCTTAAATAAGTCTGAGATATAGGTACTTTTGTCTGAGGTTTATATGAAAGGGAACCTGTTGACTTTCTGCGGGCTGTCTTTGTACACTGACATGCATTCTTCTTGTCCATCTCATTGTATGTTTCATGATTGCTCTACTGGTTTGATATAGGAAAATGTCCTCCCATCTGCCTCCCTTTCCAGAGGATTCTGAATATCCATATGATTTTTTTTAAGTAAATATTTTTAAAACTTTTATTAGAATTTTCTCCATATAGCCTTAGCTTTTCCTGTTCCAATTTTAAGAATGTAAATACCATTCTAATCATAAATCCATTTCTTCCTAGTAAATGGTGTGTTCTTAAACACAGTTATCATTGACCCTATAAACTGGCTCCCTCCACATAATTTACTTTTTTTTGCTGCATACAGACTGAGTTCTTCTCTGTCTATTTTTAGGGTATGAACCAGAAATGAATTGTGATGTCCATAGTCAAATTTAATGAGGAAAGATTTCAAATCATTCCTCTTTGGATTTAGATTCTTCAATGGGTCCCAAACCATTGGCCTTGTAAGGTCTTAATCGTGCTGTCAAGAGCAGACATTTT